>NC_056702.1:20514605-20515314 GCF_018831695.1 Puntigrus tetrazona | reverse complement strand
AGATTTCAGATAACCCTGGATCTCCTGCATCAGTGAATCATCACCCAGTTCATTCAGACAGTGGAACAGATTGATGGATTTCTCTGAATTTCTCTGATTCTCCCTGATCTTCTGTTTGATGAACTGAACTGTTTCCTCTTTGTTGTAGGAGCAGCTTCTTGTCTGTGTCAGTAGTTTTCTTAGAGTCTGATTGGACTCCACTGAGAGACCCAGAAGAAACCGCAGGAAAAGATCCAGGTGTCCATTCTTACTCTGTAGAGCCTCGTTCACAGCTCTCTGATGCAGCTCAGATAAAGGTCCAATTTCATTAAAGAAGACAGAAAAGAAAGATTTTTGTTGGATTTGGTCAAACACATTTATCTTCTTTATTGTTAAGGAGAGGTGCGCATATAGAGCTGCTAGATGTTCCTGAAGACTCAGATGAACAAAGCTGAAGACTTTCCCCTGAAAGAAGCCCAGCTCCTCTCTGAAGATCTGAGTGCACAGTCCTGAATAAACTGATGCTTCTGTTTCATCAATGCCACACTCTCTCAGGTCTTCATCATAAAAGATCAGGTTTCCTTTCACAAGCTGCTGGAAAGCCAGTTTCCCCAGTTTGAGGATCAAGTCTTCATCTGTCAAGTTCTTCTCATAGTCTTTCTCATGATTGATGTTGGTCTGAAGGATCAGGAAGTGTGTGTACATTTGAGTGAGAGTCTTAGGAATCTCT
>NC_056702.1:20511586-20514505 GCF_018831695.1 Puntigrus tetrazona | reverse complement strand
TTATAATTAATTATAAATATTCTCCTTTTTGAGCTAGTTTGTTACAGTAATGTTAATGTCAATTAACTAATAAGATCTTATTGTAAAGTGTTGGTCTATATAGTTGTTTTGCACTTTATTTGTGATTACCCTGGCTGAGGTCACCAAGGTCGTTAAGAAGCTCCTTGGTGGCAAAGCACCGTGGGTGGACAAGATCCGCCCTGAGTACCTCAGGTCTCTGGATGTTGTGGGGCTGTCCAGTCCCTGTATGATCAGAGCAGGAGTTTGGTTCACATTGCTGGCATTAAGTCAGACATGTTCCCAGTGCATGTTGGACTCCGGGAGGGCTTTTCTTTATAACCAGTCTTGTTCATTATTTTTATGGACAGGATTTCTAGGCGCAGCCAGGGACTGGAGGGGGTCTGGTTTGGTGGCCACAGGATATCGTCTCTGCTTTTGGCGAATGATGTTGTCCTGTTGGCTACCACCTGACCAGGACCTACTGCAGGCACTGGGGCGGTTTGCAGCCAAGTGTGAAGCGGCTGGGATAAGAATCAGCACCTCTCAGTTTGACAAGGGCGGCTTGCCCCCTTCAGTTTCAGTATATTGGGGTCTTGTTCATGAGTGAGGAAAGGATGGAACAAGAGATCGACAGACGGATCGGTGCAGCTTCTGCAGTAATGCGGTCAATGTACTGGTCTGACATGGCAAAGAAGGAGCTGAGCTGCAAGGCGAAGCTTTCCATTTACCAGTCGATCTTCATTCCTACTTTCACCCTGGTGATAAGGTCTGGGTCATGACCGAAAGGATAAGATCCTGGATACAAGCGGCTGAAATCAGTTTTCTCCATAGGGTGGCTGGGAGCTCCCTCAGAGATAGGGTGAGGAGCTCTGTCACTCAGGAGGAGCTCGGGCATTTGTTCCAGACGCCTCCCGGACGCCTCCCAATGGAGGTGTTCCAGGCATGTTCCACCAGGAGGAGGCCCCGGGGAAGACCTTGGACATGCTGGAGATGTCTCTCGGCTGGCCTGGGAGTGTCTCAGTGTTCCCCCAGAAGAGCTGAAGTAAGTTTCTGGGGAGAGGGAAATCTGGGTGTCCCTGATTAGTCTGCTGCCCCCGTATATAAAATGTTATACTGTCATATGCCTTATGAGGTGTGACATGCATTGTTTTTGGCTCATTAATGATGAATTTTGCTGCTGCGTTCTGGATTAACTGAAAACGTTTGACAGAACTGACTTGAAGATCTGCCAAGGGATAGTCAATAGTTTCTTTTCAAATGTATTGCACAAGAAAAACACAGGGAAAATACCTGCTAGATGTGGTTATGAAATGGTGTTTCATTAACAAAGTTCGTTAGAAGCATGTTTATTTTATCTATTCTAAGATCCCTCTACTAGGACAGTATGCCAAATACGCAAATACTTTACTCTCATGTTATCTGTAAGTCCAAACTGTGAAACATCTGTGTAACCACATATTTGAACATAGTGATTCAGTGAATATCAAACCTCAGTATGGTAAGTCGACAGTGTGAACTCTTCAGTCCATCAGAAAGCAGCTTTACTCCCGAATCCTGCAGGTGATTTCTACTCAGGTCCAGTTCTGTCAGATGAGAGTTTGATGATTGTAGAGCAGAAGACAGAGTTTCACAGCATATTTCATCAAGACCACAGCCATCAAATCTGCCAAAAAAGAATGTTTTAATAAAAGTATTTAATAAAGTTCAGGTGTTTTGCAAAAAATTGTTACACTTACTATTCATAATCAGGTATTTCGCATAGTATTTCACATATTTTGAGAATTGTTAGTGATGTAAAACAAATCCTTTAATTGAACAGCAGTGAAATTACCACAAGAATAATTACATCACTCACAGAGCCTTTCTGCAGCATCTCACAGCTGGAAGGAGTCTCTTGTAGTCTGCTTGTTTTGATGTGAACCTCTTTGGGTTGAACTCATCCAGCACCTTCTCTGACGTCAGCAGTATGTAGGTCAGCACTGTGCACATTGAAGATGAGAGATCTTTTTCTGGATGTCCTTCTGAACTGAGATAACTCTGGATCTCCTCATATAATGAATTATCTTTGAGCTCAAGTAAGCAGTAGAATAGGTTCACTAGAGCTTCATCTGAAATTTTCTTGTTTTGTATGCGTTTAATGTATTCTGTTGTTTGTCTGATGTTCTCTGTGGTGTCTTCAGTGTCTCCGGAGCTTTCTGTGTTTTCTTCAAACAGGCCTCTGAGCAGGTTTTGACTGGATTTCAGTGATATTCCCATCAGAAAGCGGAGGAACAGATCCAGATGTCCTCTCTGACTCTTCATGACTTTATCAATAGCCTTTTGCAGTAGGTTATACAATGTGATGTTTTCTTCTGACTCAAAGAAAAACTGAAGCTCCTGCATGTCCTTGTTCAGGTAGCAGAAGAACACATGCACGGCAGCAAGAAACTCTTGAACACTCAGATGCACAAAGTAGAAGACCTTTGTCTCATGAAGTCCATCTTCCTTCTTAAAGATCTCAGCGATCATTCCTGTAAACTCTGTGTCTTTACTCACATCAATGTCACATTCTTTCAGATTTTTCTCATAGAACACAATGTGTTCCTGCTTCAGCTGTTCAAATGCTAGCTTGGCTAGTTTTAAAATCATTTCTTTATTTGAATGTAAGAGCTTTATACGTTCTCGTTCTGCTTGTCCATCATATTTCTGGCTCTTCATGTTCATCTGTATCAGCAGGAAGTGAATGTACATTTCAGTGAGTGTTGTGCTGATGTTCTCTTCATTCTTCTCAGTGAGAATATCCTGAAGTACTGTGGCTGTGATCCAGCAGAACACAGGAATGTGGCACATGATGTAGAGAGTACGAGACGTCTTAATGTGTGAGATGATTCTGGAGGACAGACTCTCATCTGTGAATCTCTTTCTGAAGTACTCCTCCTT
>NC_056702.1:20506174-20511486 GCF_018831695.1 Puntigrus tetrazona | reverse complement strand
ATTAGTTGGGTTGGGGCCTTAGTTATTAGGATCGTTTTGTTTTTATATTTTCTTTGATTTGGCGTCACTCATTCTTTTCTCTTCTCTTTTAAGTTTAGGAATCTATCTCTTCTGTTAAAAAGAAACTGTTAATTAAAAGCAGATTGATTTCAACATCTACGTTTGCCTCACGGACATTCTTTATTGCAGTTCTTAGCAGCCGTTGCATCTCACTTAAATGTTACTGCATCCCCGTTTAACAACAAACACGTAACATCGGGGTGAGATTTGAGTGTTAGTCCCCTTTCATACTGGGGAAGTGGGATCTTTCCTGCCACCTGCCCCATCCACGCCACCACATATTAGTTATGAAACACTTTAACCACATATTTGAACATAGTGATTCAGTGAATGTCATACCTCAGTATGTTCAGTCGACAGTGTGCATTCTTCAGTCCTTCATTAAGCAGCTTCACTCCTGAATCCTGCAGGTGATTGTTACATAGATTCAACTCTGTCAGATGGTTTGATGATTGTAGAGCAGAAGACAGAGTTTCACAGCATGTTTCATCAAAACCACAGCCGTTGTATCTGCCGAAAGAAAATATTTTAGTCAAATTATTTTAGGATAGTCAGTTTTTTGCAATATTTTATTGTACTTTTTATAATCATTTATTTCAAATAAATTTCAAATGAATTTGACATAAAAGAAAACCATCAGTGAAATTACTCACAGAGCTTTTCTGCAGCATCTCACAGCTGGAAGGAGTCTCTTGTAGTTTGATTGTTCTGATGTGAACCTCTTTGGGTTGAACTCATCCAGCACCTTCTCTGATATCAGCAGTATGTAGGTCAGCACTGTGCACATTGAAGATGAGAGATCTCTTCTTGGATGTTCAGTTGAACTGAGGTAACTCTGTATTTCCTCAAATAATGAATGATCCTTGAGTTCAAGTAAGCAGTAGAACAGGTTGACTAGAGCTTCATTTGAGATATGGTAATTGTTTTGTTCTTGTTTGATGTATTTAGTTATTTTTGTGATGCCCTCTGTAGTGTTTTCAGGGTGTGTGATCAGGCCTTTCAGCAGGATTTGATTGGATTTCAATGAAATGCCCATCAGAAACCGCAGAAACAGATCCAGATGCCCTCTCTGACTCTCTTTGGCTTTATCAATGGCCTTCTGCAGGAGCTCCTGCAATGTGACATTTTCTTTTGGCTCATCAAAGAAAAACTGAAGCTCCTGCATGTTCTTGTTCAGGTAACAGATGAACACATGGACTGCAGCAAGAAACTCTTGAACACTCAGATGCACAAAGCAGAAGACCTTTGCTCCATGAAGTCTGTGTTCTCTTCTGAAGATCTCAGCGATCATTCCTGTGAACTCAGTGTCTTTACTCTCATCAATACCACAATCTTTTAGATCTTCCTTATAGAACACAATGTTTTCCTTCTTTAGTTGATCAAATGCTAACTTAGCTAACTTTAAAATCATCTCTTTATTTAATTGTAAGTGCTCTGTACATTCTCTTTCTTCTTGTTCATTGTATTTCTGGTTCTTCATGTTCATCTGTATAAGCAGGAAGTGAATGTACATTTCAGTGAGTGTTGTGTTGATGTTTTCTTCATTGTTCTCTGTTAGAATATCCTGAAGTACTGTGGCTGTGATCCAGCAGAACACAGGGATGTGGCACATGATGTAGAGACTACGAGACGTCTTAATGTGTGAGATGATTCTGGAGGATAGACTCTCATCTGTGAATCTCTTACTGAAGTACTCCTCCTTCTGTTGGTCAGTGAATCCTCGCACCTCTGTGAACAACCCCACATACTGAGGAGGGATCTGATTGGCTGCTGCTGGTCGTGATGTCACCCAGACAAGAGCTAATGGAAGCAAAGTTCCTTTGACCAGACTTGTAAAAATCACATCTACAGATGCACTTTCCTCAACAGTGTTCAGTGATCTACTTTTAAAATTTAGAGACAGGCGACTCTCATCAAGTCCATCAAATATAAATGCTATCTTACATTCCGTATATAGCCTTTTTCCCCCCAGGTCCTTCAGTTCAGGATAAAATTCCAGCAGAAGCTTGTGGAGACTGAAATCTTCATTTTTCATTAAGTTAATCTCTCTGAATGAAAGCAGGAACACACAGTGTATATCTTGATTGGCCTTTCCTTCAGCCCAGTCCAGGATGAACTTGTGCACAGAGACAGTTTTTCCAATGCCAGCAACTCCTTTAGTCAGAACAATCTTTTTCTCATTGTTTTTTCTCAGTTCAGTAAATATATCATTACATTTGATTGGTTTGTTCTGTGTTTTTTTGCTCTTGAAGGCATCATCGATCTTCAGAATCTCATGTTCGTGATTGACATCTTTCATATCTCCCTCTGTGATGAACAGTTCTGTGTAAACAGCCTTGAGTTGTGCTTCCTTGTCTTCGTTGCCCTCAAACATAAATTCTGTTTTCTTCTTCATTTTTTTTTCATGAGTTTCAAAAAAGCTTTGCAGCTCTGTAATAAAAAAATAAATAAGAAAAAAAACATACATGAAACCTGCATGATCATAATGCACACTCTCAACTAAGTCATCTGATGACAAATTCATAGAAACCAAACATGGAAAGATTGAAGTGGTATTAACTAGTGACTTGCATAAATATTGTATACAACACAAAAGACAAAATACACAAACAGTAACAATATACCCAATGATCTTGGAATATGCATAATAGGAAATTCATGGACAAATTGTCTAGGTCTTAATGAAAGGAGTAATTGCAGTATGCAGTATGTGTCTGTTTTAAAGAGAAAGTCCTGGTTACCATGTTAACGGGGCCTGGGGTCATTCAAAGACATACTGGCACCTAGTTTGTATATTGGGTGAGGGGTCTGTGATTGTTACTTAATCTAATGAAAAAATTGTGTGCGTCTGATTGGTTTAATATGCTACATCTGGATTATGGCCGTGTTCATTGGTCATTCATAAGTATAGAAATCTTTCTGCAATCAATGCCATCAGTATGTTTTGCGACAATAAGGTTACAAAGGTGTTGAAAAAGCTGTTTCTGTGACATGTTGATAAAGATAGGTGTTTATAATATTAATTTCCACTGACAAGGGGCAGTACTTTTTTTATTACTAATAGATTTACATGCCTTTTTGCACCTCCTTTTCGTCACATATTCAATACTTTTTCCCTGTGTTATTCCACTGAATTTTTTTAACTTTTCTTAACTACAGAGGTAAATGTGGGAGGCACTGAAACAGTTAAGTTCATCCACACCAGACTCTGTCATCCATGTCTTTATGGACCTTGTTTTGTGCACTTGTGCAGTCATATTGGAAGAGGAAGGGACTGGCTCCAAACTGTTCCACAAACATGGGAGCATGAAATTGCCCAAAATGTGTTGGTATTGTTGTATTACAAATTTATAAAAGGTCAAACACAGATTCCAATATAACAGTATATGCTGAATGTGTATTGTGATTTACATTCTAAGAGCAGAAAGCCCAAGCCCCGACACAGTTATCTTTTGTCTTTCAGTTCTTGAAAATCTGGTAGGTCAAGTGTGAATGCTAATCCTGAGGTACAACTGTGCCTTTTGTTTTAGTCTCTACAACACCTATGCATTTGAAAGACACTTAGATGCTAAATAGATCAAGGATCGGGAAAGTTCCTGTCCTACATTGGCATACTTTTGTTTTACTGGTCTCCACCTCTGTGTACTCCTCCCATTCTGAAACATATAAACTTCAACCTAACATGTTTCAGTTAGATTTGTTTCTTGGAGATTTCTTGAAGATTTTCTTGGCGATTGCTTGATGATTTTCTTAAAGATTTCTTGAAGACTTCTTGCAGATGACTACAGCAACGAAATAAAAAACGAACTCCTGCTTTACCAAGAATGTCCTGGTCTCTTCTTAAAAAGAAGATAAAAAAAGTTTCCAACAATTTGCTAAAGCATTCAGAGTTCCTTTCACTGGAACTAAGGGGGCAAGCCCAGCCCTTGAAAAACAACCTCACACCATAATCCCCCCTCCACCAAACTTTACACTTGGCACAATATAGTTAGACAAGTACCGCTCTCCTGGCAACTGGCAAACCCTTGACTTGTCCATCAGATGCCAGATAGGAAAGCGCAATTCGTCAATCCAGAGAATGCGTCTCCACTGCTCTAGAGTCCAGTGGCAGTGTGTTTTATACCATTGCATCTGCTGCATTGCATTGCACTTGGTGACATATGTCTTGGATGCAGTTGAAACCCATTCCATGAAGCTTTCTGTGCACTGTTCTTGAGCTAATCTGAAGGCCACATGAAGTTTGGAGGTCTGCAGAAAGTTGGCGACCTCTTCGCACTATATGCCTTAGCATTCGCTGACCCCACTCCATCAGTTTACGTGGCCTACCACTTTGTGGCTGAGTTGCTGTTGTTCCCAAACGCTTCCATGTTCTTATACTACAGCTGACAGTGACTGTGGAATCTTTAGGAGCGAGGAAATTCCATGACTGGATTTGTTGCACAGATGGTATCCTATCACAGTTCCATGCTGGAATTCACTGAGCTCCTGAGAGCGACCCATTCTTTTGTTCCCTCACTTTGACACATAATGAACAATCGTTATTTATATTTCTGAAAGAGTTTGTATACAGCATTTTTATACAGTTATGCAGTTTTATACATGCATAAACATGTATTTTGCATGGGGTAGACTTATATGTCAATATATGAAATTGTCCCATTGTCCTCAAAACCACTACTAGCAGATAGAATTTAAGCTGGATAGAATGCACATTGGGACGCATTGGGATATTTTGGATCACAGCTTCTTACAGCTTCAAGTTTTGTTTAGTAATTAAAAAAAATTAGGATTCTGGTCAGAATTGTGAACGAAAACTTTAGAAGCATAAATGAAAACTTTGGAAGTGCATTTATAAGTACAGATCAGTGAATAAAACATGAGAAAAGAGTTGAAAAACATGCAGTATATTAAAAACAAAGTCAAAGATTTAACCTGTAATTATTATTTTTTGCATGTGTGAAAGACATTCTATTCAGTTTAGAAATAATTATGTTCAGAAAAATTACATTCATTTTAATTACGTTAGTTACGTTTTCATTTTAAAATCTGATTCCATATAGCTACAACATATTAACACTATCATATTTTCTGTATTAGGCCTTCTAAACACTGCATGATTTTTTAGTTAGAAGGATAAAATGTTATTAGAATGCGCTAGTGGTAAACAAAAAGAGTTTAGCTGTTGTACTTTTTATGTTTGCTGAAAAGAGAGGAAGCTGTGATAGAGGAATAGGAGGAATGATAGAGGAATT
>NC_056702.1:20500896-20506023 GCF_018831695.1 Puntigrus tetrazona | reverse complement strand
TGATTGATTGATTGATTGACGTTTGAGGTATCTCACACTGTGAGAAAATGATCTTTGGTCACAAAGCCATAACAACGGTGATCTTTGAACCTCTCTCATTGTATGGCTTTGGACCAAAGGAGCCACGGTAACAGAAATTGACTCAGTTGTTTCAGGATGCCGATCTTTCATCAGGGACAGGCAAAAAATTGTGCAGTGCATAGAAGGCTTTAGGATCTCATTATCATGAGGAACTGGAACAGTGTTGATGTAGATCAGGCATATACAGTGTTCAGATTTTTGGATGTAACACACTTGTAGATGTTGTTGATTTACCTTGTTTTTCTCTGTGTTCCTCTGGCATCTCTGAGGATTTCTGTTTATCTGGTAGAGAAAGAAATTAGTTGAGGTATTATTCCACAGAATTAAAATGCTGCTAAATCAAGTCTTTAAAACATTACCAGTCTTAACTCTGATGTTAGTAGAACTAGTAGTGTGTCTAGTCATAGTAAAGTAAATGTACCGTTTCCTTCAGCATTTGAGCCATAAATTGTTACTGGTCCTGTGAAGGTGTTCGCAGTCAATAGAGGAGCATTTACACTCGCACCTGTTTCAGAATTTATATCAACGCTCACTGTAGTCTGGGGATTTCTTATCTGGACTGGATCTTAGTGTAACGAAAGAGAGAGATTATTAGGTTTCAGAATGGAATACAAAATATACATTTAACAAAATTACAGACTTCTAGATGGTGCAAATTTGAATGAAGTACTACAGGAGATATTATTGACTACTTTAACCATTTAGGTGCCATTTAATGCTGCATTTTAACATCAAGATTTCAAAAACTTGTGTCTTGTGGCTTTAAGAGAAAGATCTACTGTAAAATAGAAAAATGTTTTGACATGACCCAAAGTTTATGTGGGGTGTAAATAAACTCTAATTTGACATATTATGACATTATCAGGGGGCGTTCCATCTTGAAAAAAAGTAGTAATAAATTGCTTCATTACTATATCATATATTCGTAAAAAGCAGTAGCCTACATTTTTATCAGTTCATAAGTTATATTTAGAAAATAATAGATATTGATTCCATGCTATCACACACAAAGCATGAACACTTGTTCATTTTCTCTGCTATTTGAATAGGAACACCATATCATTTTGGTCCAGAATCAAAGTGCTACTTTTCTGCAACCTAAAAGTAGGAAACACAAATGAGATATTACACAACATTAGGAACTGCAGTCTATTTTATTAAGCATGGCGATTAGAGGGTTAACTGAACCAAGCTGGATATCACTAAATCAGATGACTTGACTTTAACTGGAAAAACTGAATTACCGTGAAGCTCCTTTGACGCATTCTCTATTGTTTAAAGCACTATATTAATAAAAGTGACGTGACTTTAGAAAAGCAAATATAATTCATTATATTTAATTATGCTGTCTATGCTTGTCACCAAGCCAGCAGAGGGAGCCCTTACCACTGGATGATCTGTGATCACTCCCTCTGCTGCTACTTCCTGTTTGCTGTGTTTCAACGCCTGCCTGCTTTGACCATGCCTTCATCCAATAAAAGCCAGTGAATGGATCCGCATGCCTCAGACCCCTCATTCGTTACAGAATGCAATCTCAAACCAGGATCCAGTGGCTTTTCATCCGATCCATGGCCAGGTAGACGCCTCGCAATATCTTTACTAACCCTCAGGCAGGGCACCCGATCACTTGAGGACTATACCCAGGAATATCTGGACCTGGCTTACCTCTCAGACTTAACGGACTGTTTGTTGATTGAGTTCTTTTGTGAGGGAATAAATCAGCCACTCAAATCACAACTTGTTCAGGAGGGTCCACATGGGTCACTTGCACAGTTTGTGGAGCTTGCTTTAGTGACTGTGGGGTCAGCATTCACGCTGGGTATAGTGGAGGAAGAGGACACCGCTTCGACTCCTGTAATGGCCGCCTTCCCTGAGCAGCTGCCCAAGATGGTCGCCTTCCCAGAGCCGCTTCCCAAGATGGTCGCCTTCCCAGCGCTGCTTCCCAAGAAGGCCGCCTGCCCTGCGCCGCTTCCCAAGAAGGTCGCCTGCCCTGCACCACATTCGTTCCGTCCAGTGCCCACGCCACATGCGCTCCGTCCAGTGCCCTCGCCACGTGTGCTGCCTCAAGTTAGCCCACCCTACCACCATCAATGGATCCCAGCAGCCCCTGCGCTCTTCCTCACCTCACCATCGGGTGCTCGCCATGGGTGTGCCGGTCTTCATCGTCGTCGTGGGTAAAGGATCACTCGCCTCACCGTTCTGCCTCTGAGTCCCGGACTCCACCTCGGCTCATAAACAAGTCGGCTCCCCCTAGGCTCCTAGCTCCCTTCTCTCCACCGTGGTCCGTCAGTCCACCAGCTCCACCAGGCTCCATCGTCCCTCCGGCTCCATCTTGGTCAGTTGTCGACCATCCGTCGCCTTGGGATTCCTCTCCTCCGGCTTCGCCTCGTCCCTCCATCCCTCCGGCTCTGTCAGATTCCTCCTTCCCTCCGGCTCCACATCAGTCCTCTGTCGCTCTAGCTCCGCCGCGTCCTTCTCGTCCTCCATCTCCGCATCGGTCGCCGAAGCCTGCGGCATCGCCTTGGTCCTCCAGCGCCTCTGTGTCACCCTGGCTCTTCGGCTCTCCGCCTCTGCCTCAGTCTCCTCCACCACTTGATACGCCACCGTCGGTCGGTCCCATGGAGTTGATGGCCGTTCCACCTCCATGGCTCCTCCCTCCGTCGGCTCCACCATGGATCATCATGGCTGGGCTCTGGATCTCCTCCTGTCTCCTCCCTGACTCCTCCCTCTGTCTGTTCCTCCCTGGACTCTGTTTGCCGACCCCCTCCCGGGGACTTGTCCTCCACCGGAACCTCCTCCCAGTTTTTGTTTTGTTTTGTTGAGCACCGGGAGTCACTCCAAGGAGCGGCCTATGTCACCAAGCCTGTGCTGCTACTTCCTGTTTGAAGACTATAAAATCTGATGCAGGCCCCTCACCTGCAGGTTGCATTGTTTGATTGTTGATTGATAATCTGTTTGTTTCTAGTTAGCCTAGCCCTGTGTTTCCCTTGTCATAGATTCTTTGATTTTGACCCTGTCTGTCTTTTGATTCTTTGATTGTTTGCTGCCTGAACTGACCTCTGCCTGTTTTTTGGACTCTGTTGTTGCCTTGCCTCTTATACTCCTGTTTGCTGTGTTTCGATGTCTGCCTGCTTTGATTATGCCTTCAGCCAATAAAAGCCTGCACATGGATCCGCACGCCTCAGACCTCTCATTCACTCAGTTACAATGCTGGATGTGACATACAATGAAAAATATATATTTTTTTAATTAGGTCCCATTCTGTCTTATCTATTAACTTTTAATACAAAGCAACAGAACTGGTTCAGTTTAACAGTTTCACTTCTTTTTATGTTCAGCTAATGTTTGTTGAATTTCTACAAATAAATTAATGAAACAGGCACTGTTTTATTTTTGCTTTACCTTGTTTTTCTCTCTTTTTTTCTTCTGCCTCTAAGCATTTGTGTTCATCTGTGAAGAAAAAGGTAATAAAGAATATTAAAACATGTTAAAATCAAGATTGCTAAAAAATAATATCAGAAATTAGAAATAATTATTCAGTGAGATATTGTTCTGCAGATCTAAAAAAAAGTGTCTCAACCTGATCGGCAACAGCAACAGCATCTGTAAAATATGTTTCTGTTTTGTCTCTCATCCATTATATCCAGATTCTGCTCCGACGTCATCTTCTGTCATTGACTTCTGCAGGACAAGAAGAAAAGGGTATTTTACTGAACAAATCATTTGTCCTTGACAAAGTTTTCCTTCAGCTTTATTTTATAATTTCTATACATTTATGAGTTAACTACATGTTACTTGTGTGCTATTTTAAACATAATGGTGTCTGCTGCTAGAAGATTGCGTGCAAAGGCAGTAGGTTCTGTAAGACACAAATCAACTGGGAAATTCAATAAGGTCAGAAATCACCAAGCTCCCATGGAAAAAACGTAAGGAAAAACCGAAAAGGTCAGAAGTCACCAAGTTCTCATAGAAAGAAACCATAAATAAGGAGGAGACCCTATAGAACTGACAAGGGATTAAAACAGGAGACCCTGAGATTGAACACAGTTGTTCTCACCTAAGACTGATGGTATGTGGGGTGGGACGCTAGCAGGGATTTAAAAGGGGGAGACCAAGAGGGGAGAGGCAGACTGTGGCTATCTCAGACTGGTCAATAAAGTTTTTCCTGACACCTAAAATCCTGCTGTACGAGTCTCATTGCTCGGGAAGTGACTTCGCCTCCAAATCAACAATAAACTTCCACAACATAATTTGGCGCCCAACGTGGGGCAGGACAGAGGTCACAAAAATCAAGAGAAGGATTCAAGTGCGGTGAACGACAGTTTATTAGAAGATAAACAAGAGAGCAAGTCACTGATGGCGGTGTAGCTCGTGCAGCGCGAGGATGGAAAGCGGGTACAGAGACGCAATGGGCAGTCAATCCAAGCGTAATCCTCCGAAGCAGGAACAATCCGGAAGACCGACAAACAGAACAACATCAGAACAGGAACTCAGGACAACGGTGAGGATCTGACAATGAGAGTGGTGTTAGCTGATCTTAAATAGCCCCAATAATGAGCCACAGCTGGGGCTGATCAGATCGCAATCATGAACTTAGACACACCCAACACTCAGCACATAACAAACAGACACACAAGATGAGACAATGAATCCATGAACCATGACACATACTCACTGTAAATTCCCCCTTCTCATCTGTAATTTAATTTGTACATATTTATCACATATTTATCTTTGTAATTTATATTTGTACCTATATCCTGCACTTGCTGCTTATTGCACTCCTGGTTAGACCTAAACTGCATTTCGTTACCTTGTACTTGTACATGTGTCATGACAATAAAGTTGAATCTAATCTAATCTAATCTAATAAAAAGGCCGGTGAAGAATTTATTATTTGAGGAGTATTAAAATAGAGTGGTGATTGAACAGTTATCACATTAACTGGTAAATTGAATAGATAATAATAGATAATTGATCACTAATTTGAGATACTATTTGACATAGTACTTGATTTCAATTGGTGATTAATTAATTTTTAAGATT
>NC_056702.1:20500352-20500887 GCF_018831695.1 Puntigrus tetrazona | reverse complement strand
AAAAAAAAAAAAAAAAAAAAAAATGGCATCAAATGAGGAAGGGACCCCTGTAGAAGTGCTTGGTCTTCAGCAACCTTTATGCAAAGATATAATATGTAACATATCACAAAAATGGGAGAAGCGAACAAAATATCTAAACACAAAGTGGCCTGCAGAAGGAACATTTCATGTGATGGTGTGTAGGGAGATGGAAGGATTGATTAAAAATCACAAATCAAATGACAAATCAAAGAAAAGAGAAGAAAAGAAAAAAAGAGAATTGGGAATTCTGAATTTGTTCAAAGGTTATGGAATAAAGTTAATAAAATAGGAAAGACAGGAAAAACCCGAAAAAGATTAAGAAAACCCTCCACCTTATGACCCATTGTGTAGTGACCAAAAACAAATGGCTCTCAGAAAAGTCCAGTTTAAAGCCAAGATAGAAATCAACGACAAGATAGAGAAGGAAGGAAGCACAGACAAACGTGCATGGGACTGGAAACAACCTGAATGGAAAGAGAATTGGGAGGAAACTCCAACATGTTCATACAGGGAA
>NC_056702.1:20500042-20500252 GCF_018831695.1 Puntigrus tetrazona | reverse complement strand
CACTGAGGCTGACTCAGATATATTACACAGATTCACTTTACTCTTAAAGTCCAGAGACAGACGGCACTCATCCAGACCATCAAAGATGAACAACACTTTATATTCATCACTGGATATTTCTATTTCTTTAGTTTCAGGGAAAAAGAGGTGAAGAACATCTAAAAGACTGAATGTTTTGTCCTTCATCAAGTTGATTTCTCTGAAAGGAAG
>NC_056702.1:20499613-20500009 GCF_018831695.1 Puntigrus tetrazona | reverse complement strand
TTCTCGTCCAGGTAAAGGTCTGAAGATGTCACTGCATTTGATGGCTGTGTCCTCTGTTGCTTCTCTCCTGGATTGTGTCTCAATCTGTCTCACCTCATGCTCATTATTGATCTCTCCTCTCTCACTCTCTGTGATGTAGAGCTCTGTGTAGATCTCATTCAGCAGTGTTGGGTTTCTCTGCGTCGCTGTTCCCTCACACAGACACTCAAACTTCTTCTGCAGATTTGATCTAAATGTGTCGAGGACTTCATGACTGTAAAATAAAATCAGTAAGCATAACACTTTATGTATTCTGTCGGACATCTTCAAATCATATCTCTTACAGAAATGTTCTACCTCAGAACAGGCCGTGTATCTCCTCTCTTAAAATCTAAAGACTGAATCACAGATGTCTCT
>NC_056702.1:20499349-20499592 GCF_018831695.1 Puntigrus tetrazona | reverse complement strand
TTTATTATGATCATACTCATAAAGAGTACTTTATAGTAGTTTCATAGCATGTATTTACAAAAACTGTTTACTTAAATTTGATAAGACATGATAATATAATCTGTATATCAAAATATCATATACGTGTCATACCAGAGTCCAGGCTGTGAATCTTCACTCTTAAATGTTATTGGCTGATCCATAGACCTGTCACTCTTCATAGACACACAGCTGGGCTCTGTTTCTGATGTCTTCTGATTAACT
>NC_056702.1:20418299-20499249 GCF_018831695.1 Puntigrus tetrazona | reverse complement strand
ATCTCAAAGTTTTTACAGAGGGTTTTGTATAATTTACTTGATAATATACAATGTTTATGTTTATGTTTCTATTACTAATTTGCATACATTGTTCCAGAAATGTATGCAAATTAGTTGTAATACAACAAATGTTTGCAATTATCAGTAATCAATCTATCTACCTACAGTTCCTCGCTTTAATTGTGTTTATAATCATTTGTTAAAATATTTGTTAAAAATTCATTTGTTAAAATTGTGTTAAAATCATTGTTATATTATCTAAATGCTAAAGAAAGATTTTTTATATTTGGGTATATTGCTGAAAATGACAGTGATAATACCAATATTAATTCCCTAAAAATGTTTAAGCTGTTAAAATCTTGTGATCTTTTAACACTTGAATAATCATGTTCATCATCCATAAACTTAAAAATATACAACCAGGAGCTTGACAATCAATCCATTTCCTTTCTCTTTGTAGATTATCTGGTTGTATGGTGACAGAGGTTGGATGTTATTATCTAGCTTCAGCTCGACATCAACTTCACACCTGTTATTGGATTTGGAGCTACAATACCCAGGAGATATGTGGAACTAAGCTGCTCTCTCTGACAGACTGAAGGATCCACACACTGCGCCGTTGGAAAATCCTGGCATGGCATAGTTCTGACAAAAAAAAAAATCCTCCTATAATTCTAGGTTAAAATTTGTAGTCTTACTGGTACATTTTTATTTGTATTTAAAATTATTTTATTTATATTTTTATTAATTTTATTTGATTTGTGATGAATCTGATATTAATGTCTAGTATGTTTTATTTTAATGATCTCCTTTCACTAATAAGGAATATAATGAAAGGCAAAGCCATTTAAGTAATAATCAGCATCGGTATCAGTATCATTAATGAAAACATTGTAGCTTAAAGGGATAGTTCACCCATAGTCTTTTACTCACCTTGGAAAGGGGGGTGAATAAAGGCCTCCTGTAGCTAAACCATGCGTTTTTGTAAGATAAATATCCATATTTCAAACATAATAAACACTTTTCTCTCACTTCTGCCTACTGTTGAATCCGTAAGGCTAATTTTCATTTTTGGGGTGAACTATCCCTTTAAATTATTGGTATCAAAAGTTTGGTATAGCCCCTGCCTATTAAAATATTAACTTTCAAAGATTTGGAGAATGTATGTTAAACTGAGACGAATGTAATATACTGGCATTGTTTATTTTTTTCCAGTGTGGACCATAATGAAGAATTCAGAATCACCCCAGGACTGCAAAAATGTAAGTTTGTTTTCAGTTTCCATTTTTTTTGTACTCAGTTTTTCCAGGTTTTGATGTCTTTTTGTCTTCAGATTTTTAAGCGATCTCACACTGGATCCAAACACAGCACACACAAGCTTCTCTTGATGTCTGAGAGCAGAACAGTGACGCATGTCAAAGAGGAGCAACCCTATCCCGATCATCCAGAGAGGTTCGAGCACTACGAGCAGGTTATGTGTAAAGAGATTCTGACCGGACGCTGTTACTGGGAGACTGAATTCAACGGCAATGGTCATGTTGCTGTTACATATAAAAAAGTCAGCAGAAAAGAAGGGATTGATTGTCTGTTTGGTCTCAATGAACATTCCTGGTGTCTTTTCTGGATTAACCGAGGCAATGTTTGTACCGCCTGGCACGATAATAAGAACACTGATGTATCCGAATTTGTCCCTACCCTGTCTAAAAGAGTAGGAGCATATCTGGATTGGCCGGCTGGGACTCTGTCCTTCTACTGCATCTCTGACACACACACACTCACACACTTACACACGTTCAACACCACATTCACCGAGCCACTATATGCTGGATTCAGGCTTTATCCTAGAGCCTCGGTTTCTCTGTGTCAGGTCGAAAAACCTCGGGTAAGAAATAATCTAGAGCTTGATTCACTCTAGATAGTATCATGTATCATGACATCTATAGGGCTTTACAGCTGAATTGAATTTTATTAATGAGAATCTTTAAACAGTTATAGAACACAACTGCATCAACAACAAAGTGTGTTTTGATTTTATTTAAATCCGCTTTAAATATTTCGAGCTTTATAATGTGCATTATGAACCAATTTTGTTAGTACTGCAATGATTAAATCTCAAATGATGCAAAACCTATTGCCATTATTTTGGATGCTCCTGGGTTTTTATTGAGAAGGTATGTCGTAACATCCTAATGAAAATGAACGGAAAGGCTGTGAATAACATATTTCTTGTTTAAATGTTGTGTAAGTTAGCATTGTTAAAGATATTTTATCAGTCACTTAAAAAATATAATTTGCTGTTCATTATACGCCTGGTAACAACATTTGTGAACAAAGCTGTAATCTGTTAATTTGTAATTGGTTAATGAGCAAATTTGAATTGCTTGTATCATTTCTGTGACTACTTGACTATTGTTTCCACAAAGCAATAAATGCTTTCCAAAGATTTTACATAAAAAAATATTTTTTATGACAACTCTCACTCATAACAATAATACTTTGGTAACAGCAGAATGCTTATCGCTAACACTTCTGATATCACAACAGAGTCTTTTGGCTTTCATAAAATATAGAAAATCAAACAGTTTTTAAAAGAGATTTTGGTGTAGACATGAGAGGGTCACTGCAAATGTAATAATTACTAAAATAACTTAAAATAATTTAAATATGTGTAATTTATCATAAAATACGGTGGTTGAAAACTCTTTCAAGTATCTTAAATTACTACACAAAAGACACAAGAATGTTACAGTAAGAATAATATCCAAAATGGTGAAATATTTTCCTCCCAAGATGGTGAATTTTTCTACTTGAGCTTGACGCAAAAGAACTCCAAAAGAAATAAAATAATGTCAAGACATTAACACATGGGCAGTGCGTATAATGACTTTTGTTGTTTTTTGAATTTTAATATTTTATTGTATATAAGCAATATATTCATAATATATTAAGTTTCCTTCTTAATCTACGGCGATATCTTTCATAATTTTAAGTATTTATTGATTTCTGTTGAAAAGGTTCTCATTTAGTGAGTTACTTCTTTTAAATGGTTTTAATAAATACACAAAAACCACAAATGTATTAATTCATTTAAATGCTGACATTGTGGACCATGCCAGGCCAGCAGATCCTTTGTGAAAAAGGAGACTGAATACACACCTATTGTGATTTTTTTTCCACAATACCACAAAGAAATACATACATCAGTGTTGCCAAGACCAATAAATATTTCCAGCCCAATGACAACTTAAAACCTGCCCAAATGGAATGAAAACTAGCCTGATTTTTGCAGTGTCAGATGTACACACACACACACACACTGTTATAGTTTTTGTCTTTTCTCTAACCATGTTATAACACATGTATTTTTTACACAATCTTAAACAATTAACAAGAACATGTCCTCGTTGATATTTCCTGAGCCTAGTCAGATGTACGTATGTGTATCTACAATCTCAGGGTGGTTTTGTTTTAGACTTTTGTGCTCTCTTCTCCACTCTTCTCAGGTAGTACTGAATAGATTTCAGCAGTAAAGAGAGAAAGCATCCATGGTGATGGTTTAAATTCATGGCAGCAGATGTTTTTTCTTTGCATGTAAGCTCAATCCTCATTATATTTAGCAAAGACTTCTGCTCTAGCCTGTTCCGTAGCTTGTTTGGTATCAGTGACAGTTGAATGGCAAAGCAAGAAAACTCAATGTAAAGTTGCCAAGATCTTCATCGTCATCCTCTTTATTGTTCCATTTCAGAGTGTGAATTATTCTGCACTTTTGCTCTGCTTTTCCTACATTTCCTTTGAATAGGTGGAAAAAAGGAAGCTCATAAATTCTTGGCTTATTTGAAGACAGAATATGAGTCGATGAGAGGAATTTGAGAGCCTCTAATGTCACACCTCTGGACTCTGTTTATTGTTTTTGTCTGGGTACCCGCGTGTTATCTGTGCCCTGCCTTCCCTTTGTGTTTAATTGTGTAATTGTCTTCAGCCGTGTCTCGTTAATTTCCTGTGTATTTAAGCCCTGTGTTTTGTGTTCACCTTGTCGGATCATCAATGTTACAATGTTGCAACGTTACAACGTTACAAAGTTACTCTGTTTTGTTCCCGAGCTCCTTTTCGTGGTTTTTGTTCTACCTGCATTTTGTACATTTTTGGATTAAATCTATTTAAGTTTATTTGTATTTTCGAAGTCTCGAGCGTTCCTTCTCTCCCCGAGAAAGCACGAAATCGTGACAGGATGATCCAACCATAAAAGTAAAGCGGCGTATTTCCCCTTTTTGTTTATTTGGGTTTTGTTTTTCATGGATTCCCCTACAACGACCCGATTTCCTCATCCTCCTGCTGGAGCAGGAGGATCGCTCTCTCGAGGGCTATACTATGACTTCTCGCCCTCATGAATCGACTCGCGCTTCCCGGACGGCTTTTGTGCTCGATCTACTTCCGAGGACTGAACACCACCACCGCGAGCAAAGCTGTCCCGGGAGCGGCCTCGAGAGAGCGTCGCACGCCAGTGGGTGCTGGTGTCGTGCAATTATCCGATGACTGTTGCGCTGGAGGATAACGACACCAGCCCCACCCAGATCCAGAACCCAGCCCATCATCTCCCGTGTCGCGGAGTTCAAACCTGTGCCTCACGGAGGCGCGATCGCGAGTCTAGGACGACCATGGAACCATCGCTGAGGAGAGCGACAGAGCCGTGGAGCGCCACGGACCCGAGCGACTGCGACAGACCAGGTGCGTGAGCGGGCAACAGAGCTTGCAGCGGTGGAGACAGCCGACAGCGAGAGTGCGGTGGAGCTCCACCCACTGCACATCGGCTGAGGATGAGGTGATCATCCAACTGGGGCTGCTGGATCTACAAGAGGAGCTGGATGATGTGGACTTAGACTGGGCACCTCCGTGTATCCTGAGTTGCTGGTCCCGCCCAGCAGTCCTGTTAGCCCGCTGGTCCCGCCCCAGCCGTCCTGTTAGCCTTTCTCAGGAATGTACCCTAGAGACTGTTCCCTGTCGCTCCCGAGTCCCAGTGCCCGCGCCCGAGCGCTCCCGAGTCCCAGTGCCCGTGCCCCCGGCGCGCCCCGAGTCCCAGTGCCCGCGCCCGAGCGCCTCCCCGAGTCCCAGTGCCCGCGCTCCGAGCGCCCCCGAGTTCCCAGTGCCTGCGCCCGAGCGCCTCCCAGTGCCCGCGCGCTCCTCCAGTGCCCCGCCTCGTGGCGCTTCCAGTTTTTCCCACCTCCCACCCTGGTCATACAACGACGATGGATCCCAGCAGCCCCCTGCGCTCATCCTCAGCTCTCCATCATGAGCTCACCACGGGTCTGCCGGTCACCCATCGCCGCCGAGGTGGGACGATCCCTCGCCTCACCGCCCCGCCTCCGAGTCCCGGGACTCCTCCTCGGCTCGTGAGACCCGCTGGCTCCCCTGGGCTTCTAGCTCCTCCTCTCCACCGTGGTCCGTCAGTCCACCAGCTCCACCAGGCTCCATCGTCCCTCCGGCTCCGCCTTGGTCTGTCGTTGACCATCCATCGCCTCGGGGATTCCT
This sequence comes from Puntigrus tetrazona, assembly GCF_018831695.1. Taxonomy (NCBI): domain Eukaryota; kingdom Metazoa; phylum Chordata; class Actinopteri; order Cypriniformes; family Cyprinidae; genus Puntigrus; species Puntigrus tetrazona. The sequence continues at coordinate 20,493,723 of NC_056702.1, read as the reverse complement.
CTCCTCCGGCTTCACCTCGTCCCTCCATCCCTCTGGCTCTATCAGGCTCATCCTTCCCTCCGGCTTCACCTCAGTCCTCAGTCGCTCTGGCTCCGCCGCGTCCTTCCTGTTCCCCGTCTCCGAATCAGTCGCAGAAGCCTGCGGCGTCACCTTGGTCCTCCAGCGCCTCAACGTCACCCTGGCTCTTCGGCTCTCCGCTTCGGCCTCAGTCTCCTGCACCACCTGCTCCGCCGTCGGTCGGACCCATGGAGTCGATGGCCGCCTCCTCCTCCATGACTCCTCCGTCGGCGCCACCGTGGACCACCATGGCTGGGCTCTGGATCTCCTCCTGCTCCGGACTCCTCCTGTGTCCTCCCTGGCTCCTCCCTCCTTCTGTGACCCCCTGGACTCCTGTCTGCTGGCCCCCTCCTGGGGGCCGTCCTCCACCAGAACCTCCTCCCAAGATCCGGTATCCCCAGTTCCGAGTTGTTTTTTTTTTGTTGTTACTTTAGGTGCGAGGACGCACCTTCTGGGAGGGGGCATTATGTCACACCTCTGGACTCTGTTTATTGTTTTGTCTCGTACCACGTGTTATCTGTGCCCTGCCTTCCCTTTGTGTTTAATTGTGTAATTGTCTTCAGCCGTGTCTCGTTAATTTCCCTGTGTATTTAAGCCCTGTGTTTTGTGTTCACCTTGTCGGATCATCAATGTTACAATGTTGCAACGTTACAACGTTACAAAGTTACTCTGTTTTGTTCCAGAGCTCCTTTTCGTGGTTTTTGTTCTACCTGCATTTTGTACATTTTTGGATTAAATCTATTTAAGTTTATTTGTATTTTCTCGAGTCTCGCGTTCCTTCTCTCCCGAGAAAGCACGGAAATCGTGACAGGATGATCCAACCATAAAAGTAAAGCGCGATTTCCCCTTTTTTGTTTATTTGGGTTTTGTTTTTCATGGATTCCCCTACAACGACCCAAATTTCTCATCCTCCTGCTGGAGCAGGAGGATCGCTCCTCTCGAGGGCTATACTAAGGACTTCTCGCCTCGCGAACGACTCGCGCGCTTCCCGGACGGCTTTTTGTGCTCGATCTACTTCGGAGGACTGAACACCACCACACGAGCAAAGCTGTCCGAACGGCCCTCGAGAGAGCGTCGCCGCTTACATCGAGTGGGTGCTGGTGTCGTGCAATTCGCCGATGACTGTTGCGCTGGAGGACAACGACACCAGCCCCACTCCAGATCCAGAACCCAGCCCATCATCTCCCCGTGTCGCGGAGTTCAAACCTGTGCCTACGGAGGGCGCAGTCGCCGAGTCTAGGACGACCATGGAACCATCGCTGAGGAGAGCGACAGAGCCGTGGAGCGCCACCGGACCCGAGCCGACTGCGACAGACCAGGTGCGTGAGCGGGCAACAGAGCTTGCCGCGGTGGAGACAGCCGACAGCGAGAGTGCGGAGTGGAGCTCCACCCACTGCACATCGGCTGAGGATGAGGTGATCATCCAACTGGGGCTGCTGGATCTACAAGAGGAGCTGGATGATGTGGACTTAGACTGGGCACCTCCCGTGTATCCTGAGTTGCTGGTCCCGCCCAGCCGTCCTGTTAGCCCGCTGGTCCCGCCCAGCCGTCCTGTTAGCCTTTCTCAGGAATGTACCCTAGAGACTGTTCCCTGTGCGCTCCCCGAGTCCCAGTGCCCGCGCCCCGAGCGCCCCTGAGTCCCAGTGCCCGTGCCCCCGAGCGCTCCCGAGTCCCAGTGCCCGCGCCCGAGCGCTCCCCGAGTCCCAGTGCCCGCGCTCCGAGCGCTCCCCCGAGTTCCAGTGCCTGCGCTCCGAGCGCTCCCTCCAGTGCCCGCGCCTTGTGCGCTCCCTCCAGTGCCCGCGCCTCGTGCGCTTCCAGTTTTCCCACCCTCCCACCCTGGTCATACAACGACGATGGATCCCAGCAGCCCCTGCGCTCATCCTCAGCTCTCCATCATGAGCTCACCACGGGTCTGCCGGTCACCCATCGCCGTCGAGGGTGGACGATCCCTCGCCTCACCGTCCCGCCTCCGAGTCCCGGACTCCTCCTCGGCTCGTAGACCCGTCGGCTCCCCCTGGGCTTCTAGCTCCCCTCCTCTCCACCGTGGTCCGTCAGTCCACCAGCTCCACCAGGCTCCATCGTCCCTCCGGCTCCGCCTTGGTCTGTCGTCGACCATCCATCGCCTCGGGATTCCTCTCCTCCGGCTTCACCTCGTCCCTCCTTCCCTCTGGCTCTATCAGGCTCATCCTTCCCTCCGGCTTCACCTCAGTCCTCAGTCGCTCTGGCTCCGCCGCGTCCTTCCTGTTCCCCGTCTCCGAATCAGTCGCAAAAGCCTGCGGCGTCACCTTGGTCCTCCAGCGCCTCAACGTCACCCCTGGCTCTTCGGCTCTCCGCTTCGGCCTCAGTCTCCTGCACCACCTGCTCCGCCGTCGGTCGGACCCATGGAGTCGATGGCCGCTCCTCCTCCATGACTCCTCCGTCGGCGCCACCGTGGACCACCATGGCTGGGCTCTGGATCTCCTCCTGCTCCGGACTCCTCCTGTGTCCTCCCTGGCTCCTCCCTCCTTCTGTGACCCCCTGGACTCCTGTCTGCTGGCCCCCTCCTGGGGGCCGTCCTCCACCAGAACCTCCTCCCAAGATCCGGTATCCCCAGTTCCGAGTTGTTTTTTTTTGTTGTTACTTTAGGTGCGAGGACGCACCTTCTGGGAGGGGGGCATTATGTCACACCTCTGGACTCTGTTTATTGTTTTTGTCTCGTGCCACGTGTTATCTGTGCCCTGCCTTCCCTTTGTGTTTAATTGTGTAATTGTCTTCAGCCGTGTCTCGTTACTTTCCTGTGTATTTAAGCCCTGTGTTTTGTGTTCACCTTGTCGGATCATCAATGTTACAATGTTGCAACGTTACAACGTTACAAAGTTACTCTGTTTTGTTCCCGAGCTCCTTTTCGTGGTTTTGTTCTACCTGCCTTTTGTACATTTATTTTAGCCATTTTTGGATTAAATCTATTTAAGTTTATTTGTATTTTCGAGTCTCGAGCGTTCCTTCTCTCCCGAGAAACCACAGAAATCGTGACACTCTAACTGTTTAATGTTATCTGGAAGTCTCTTCCTAATCTCTTTTGATAGCTCCAGCAAGTAGCCCCTGCATCTGCATTTCAGCTTGGTCACTTATTCCCTTGGCTTCTAAGAGCAATATGGAACTGCACCCCAAAGTCTACAGCATCAAGTGGAAAAGATTCTCATCAGAAAGGTTAAACTCCACAATGTCTTGCCAGCTCTGGAATGTCATCGGCATACCAATGTGCTCAAGAAGGGACAGGTGAAATGTTAGAAGATCTGTTAAAAGATCAGGTTTATCAAGTCGAAAGATTTGATTAAGTCTGTTTAACTACAAAACAATTGGTTGGAGGATTTTTAGGTAGATCAGGTTAGTAGTGTCACTGTACATTTGGTACAGCAATTCTGCAGCATAGCTTCTCTCACTGTCTTCTGTTAGCTGGAAATGCAACTTAAGCTCCTTGTGTCAGACAGTTGCAGTATCTTCAGAGAGCTTTCATCTACATTCATGGTTTTGTACAGTTCAAAATATTTTTGCATTTGAAAACCAACACAGAAAAACACTGCACAGAGCTGAAGAGAATGGCACACACATTTTAGGTAGACAATATGAGGATTGCGGACACAAAATTTCTTTAGCACTGAGTTATGTTTCCCACACGTTGTGTTACAGCCATCAGTTGCAAGAACGATGCTATTCAATTGTTGTCATCCAGGAATTTGAACGAAGCATTTGCTATGGTCAATAAATCACAAATATCTATATTTACCATTCCTGCAAAAAGTTCTAATGATTTTTGAGAGCTTCTTGCTGTAATATTTGATAACTATGCATAGTTGTTTTCTGGTTGTGACGTCAGTGCTCTCATTAACAATAAGAGAGTGTTGTCCACTTCCTATATCCTCCAGAAGGTCTTCATGCACTACTGGTCCTATCACTGAATTAATTAGATGTAAACTAATACCTTTCTTGGAAATTTCTTCCACAACACTTCATAAATGATCAACAGTTAAAGGTGCTTGAGTGGTACGCAACATGCGCAGCCAGCTTCAACTCTGCTTCCTTCAAAGCAACATTACTTAACTAACATTTTATGTTGATTGGTAAATCTTAATTATTGCCCTGATGATGGAAATGGTAATTATCACTGCTCTAGCTCTTTTCTTAAGGCCACTTCACTAATTTGTGAAGTTCAATTATGTTTTGCAGCACGTCAGAAATATAATCTTTGTTTTTTCTGATTGAAACAGGAAGCCATTGCTGGATAATTTCATGTTCATAAATACCCTGGAGTGCTCAAAATTATGCATATAAATGGGAATACACTTATTTTACTCAAAAGATTTTCTAGGGGTGCCAATAATTGTGACCAATGTATATTTGAGAAAAACATTTATTTCATAATGATATTTCCCTTATTCTAAATTCTTATTATCCAATGAAAGGTTAGATTTTTGTGAATTCTGTAAATAAAAATCAAAAGGATTAACAATGCAGATTAATTTTCAAAGCATTCTTTGATCATATTTCACTACTATTGAAACGCATATAAAATAGGGTACTTGGAAAAACTTTAACAGAGACATCTGGGTATTTAATAAAATTGCCCCTCAACAATTCAACTAGTCTTTAATTTAAGCTGTTATATGTTTCTCCAAAGCAATGCACAGTGAGCCACTTGTTCTGCGCTCAAGTAACAGACTTATTGCAAGTTATCGCAAACACTTTTTTCCATTTGTTGCTGCTAAGGGTGGTAAACACTTTTTTCATGATAAAAACAATGTTGTGTTAGTACTTCTTCCTAAAGTCATATCGGAAATATTATTATACGACTAAAAGAGGACCATATGAGAACATTCGGATAACGTCCCAAATGTCTTCATCGTAACGTTGCCAACTAGGCCATGTGTCAGCCCACTTGTTTGGTGAGCAATGTTCACACTTCCTCAAATGAACAGCACTTACAGCAATCGCACAAGAGATCTAATCAACCCAAACATGACAAGTATGCACACACCATAAGTCATGATTCGATATATAATTACATATCAAAAAAGAAACAGTTCATGTAAATTCACTAACCAAGCACTCTATTTATACGCCAAATTACAGCTGCATACAGTAACTGCAGACTTTAACAGATATATGTAGATTAAGGGTTATTAACAGGGTAAGTGAACAGGACAAATACAGATAGTAAGAATAATTTTTTGCCAATGCCATCGAAAAGACCAAAAAAATAAAGCTAAATTAAGAATTGTTTTAACGTGCGAGCTAAGAACAAGCAGCTACATCACTTTGTTGTTGGAATTAAGCCTTACTCTACATCGCTACTTTCCGCATTGATTGATGTTTTAAGCAGGTCTAATTGCTATGTGGAGACGTTGAGGTCGGGTACTTGTGCGTGATTTTCTGTCTGATCTCCCAGCCTGTTCTTCTGCCCTGCAAAATAAAGAGAAAACTAAAATAATAATACCATAAAAAAGACATAAAATGTGTATGTATTCCATAGTACTCTTTAAGCTTTACATTTAGTATATACGGAGATCTGATGTCACTGAAGCACACATTTTCCATGATTCTTCTTTTGAAATCCATTAATGTTATAGAAATTTTTGTCTTGAATTCTTCTGAGTTCTGAAGCAAGAATCTCAGTAATGTCTCTGTACCTCCTCATGTCCTCCACCATCTTCTGCATGTGTTCCTCTATTTCGCTCATCCGCTGTAGCAGCTGTCTATCTTTCACCGCTTCTCAATTCCTCAAATAATTTAGGATAATCCACGTTTGCTTTCTCAATAATGTCTTCTGGTTTCGTCATCGCGGTTTGGTCTTTACTACGCTTTCTCTGTATCTTTCTTAATCATCTGATCAGCAGCTGTATGTTTCATTGTATCTGTTCTTTCTTCTCCGCCCGCTTTCATTTTTCTCAAAACACTCTCTATCCCTTGTCGCTGTTTTGCTTGTGTCTTTTTCACTGTTAAGGGTTTTGTTTTAAACCCTTTAAATTTAGTTTTTTTCTTGCCATTTTGTTCAAGTTCTCTTCCTGTGGCTCCTTGTGTTGTTTCTGGCTCTGTATCTTCATCTGTTCTTCCCGAAGTTGGATTTTTCTGTTTCTTCATATGCTTTTGATCTTCATTCTTGTTTTTCTCCAAATGGCATTTATATTTTATTTGTTCCGTATTTACAGTGGCCCCAGACTCTGTCTTTTTTCCTCTGTTTTGTCTTTTTTCACTCATTTTTCCTTTGGCCTTTTCCTCCTCTAGTTTATCTTTATATTCTTGAATTTCAGACTCATATTTAGTTCTAATGGCCTCCATCTGTAGTCTGACCTCCTCTTCTCTTCTCTTGTACTGTTGAATGAGTCTGACGGCTCTCTCTGCCTCGTGGAACATTTTGTCATTGTAGAAAGTGTCAGTATTTTTCACAATCATCTCATCAATCTTTTCTAAGAGATTCACAACCTGAGCAGGATCTTTTTCTTTATTATTGAACACATGATATCTTCCTCCGCAGTCATGGATCAGTTGCTGGAGTTGTGTATCCTTAATGTTGTCTTCAATACTTTTTGCAAGGCAATCTCCCCGTGTAAACACCACCATAGTGTAGGTCTCTGCTTTTTGTCCGAAGGTCAACTTGATCAACTGAACGGTTTCTCTTTCTTCTTGCGTGAATGGGCGACACAGCGATCACAAGCAGAAACACATGTGGTCCAGGAACTGAAAGTTCGATGCATCTCATGATCTCCTGCTGGATCTCGCCATTGCTGAAGGTTGTGTCGAAGAGTCCTGTGTGTCCACCACGGTCACTGATCGCCCACAGACATCTCCACTCGCTCTTTGGCACTTCTTAGTTTACAGATGTCATGCAGCACTCTGACTTAAACGCATCACGCCCCAGGATGGTGTTTCCTGTTGCACTCTTCCCTACTCCGGTTTTTCCAACTAATACAATCCTTACATCATTGGAGCTCTTCTCAGTACCAGTGATGGCTGTCAATAACAAAACAAATGTTTTCAATGCTAAAATGCGATTAGAAATGTTGTAACCAGGGTTTAAAATTAACCTAAATGCCGGTAAAAAAATGGTAAAGTTGTAACATCACTAGTCAATTTGGCAGGTTACTTTTTGTAAATTTTTTTGGTCAATATTGCACACCCCTAGTACTGAACAAAATGGTTGCTTCCAGTTGCTTAAAAAAATTTACAATTTCAAAAACTATTGGGCATAAAACTGATAATTTCTGTGCAAAACAATCTTACTTCTGGGTTTGTATAAGTTTAATTGTTCTTCACAACATAGGTTCTTCGTCACTCTTTATCTCCACACAGACAGCACACCTCCAGGAGCTCAAGAATAACATGAGATGAAATCATGTGTGTTACGCTCCTTTAAAATTTAGTAGCCAAATTGGCCAAATGTTAATTTCAATCCCTGTTTGTAACATATAAGGTCAGATGCTTTTTGCATAAAAATGGGTCTTATATTTACCAATATATCAACACTGGTGGTTAAAATTAAACAAGCTACTAAAGACATAGGACATGTACACACTACAGTAAAATTTGTAAGTTTACACTTTGATCCTTACAAGGTTATAAAGCCCCAGACTACTTTTTGATTTTTGCAAAGATGATTGTTGCACATCGTCTAAGACAATACTAGCATCCGATAATTTTAACTGTTGTAGAAAACTGGTGAATTTTAATATTTTAAAATCTACATCTACAATTTGTGACATGGCAGTGGACTATAGTACATCGATGACGATCTGTGTGTATTTAATTATTCATGAGACTTTGCTTTAAACTTCATCAGAATAATGTGAAAACACAGGCGATGTAAAACTGTTTATGGGATAATGGTAGCTTAAAAGCTGTTGACATGGCATTTGTTTTGAGGCAGATGACATGTTTAGACATTAATGAAACGGATCACAAATATCAGTCAAACTGGCTATAAATTAATTCATACTCCTCCAAGCGAAACAAGCAGTTCACACCAAACTCTGTCAACACGATTTAGGATCGATTGAACGATTTCCGCTTGGGGTGATTAATGTGTTTGTTCATTCTATGATGCCAATCGCGTAAATGTGAATATTATGAGTCAAAGTTATAGTGCCACCAACTGGCAGCAGGAATTGTGTCGTTTTTAAAATGCTTTAAATATTGTCAAAACATGGCTGATTGACGGGGACATTGATATACAAAACATTGTTGTTACGGCAACGTGTCAAAATTGTGTCAAGCTGGAAAACGTTCTGATTTACAATCACGCTTATAGATCATTTAAATATATTTAAGTATTTAAGTATATTATATATTTAAATAATTTTAAGACTGGCTACTGTAATACCCGCAAACACCAAAATGTTAGTCCGAATTTGTACATGAAAATCGAAAAACTTAGACAAAGTTAATAAAAACTAGTCTCAATTTAAGAATTGGTCTACTTTTAAATGACAATTTCCTGATAATTTACCCACCGATGAGCGTTTACATAATTCTTTCTTCAGTCAAAAAGAATGTAAGGCTGTTGATAAAAACATTCCATGTAGTGAACTTCAATGGACTCTAAACGGTTGAAGGTCAAAATTAAAGTTTCAAAAGGCAATAAACAAAAATTTACATTTTCTATTTGGTGCTTCTGCTAAACCTTAGAGAAGGATTAAGAAAAGGATGATTTTTTTACCCTTGGATGTTTGGCAAACTGTGTCTGTTTCCCTAACAGACTGTAATTCTTCAGGAATCTTAAAAAATGGCCTCCATTTTCCTCCAACATCTTCTCAATGCTGTCCAGAAGTTTCTGCACCTGGAGCTGACCCCCTTTCTTCTGTAGATGGTGGATTGGCTGTCTGCAGGTCTGTAAAGAGACTCCACCGCATTGCTGCCAACATCATAGCTGTCAGTGCTCAAATACTCCATTTGATTCTCACACATAAAGACCGCAATCATATACTCCAAGGAACCTACGCCAAAAATGATGTTTATGAGTTTTAGAGCTTCACTATCCTGCTCTGTAAATGTGCCAGGCTTTAGGACCAGCAGCAGGACATGAGGTCCAGGGTAAGCCAGTCGGAAACAATTCCTCACATCTTCTTCCTCAGAGGAGAGAGCAAGATCAAGTAGATCTGGAGTATTGATGACTATCAGACGTGTCTTTGACACCAATCCAGCATGCATTTCAAACAAATGATCAGAGGATGGTGTCTCTGAGAACACCTGCCGACCCAGGAGTGTGTTCCCACAGGAGGCTTTGACATCATTGTGTGACCCCAGCAGTAATATTCTCTCTCTTTTCTTGAAAAAAACTGTAATTACAAAAATAACCATGTAAACGTTAGTTGTTTTTTTAGCTTTTTTTACTAATTTAGTCTTCATGTTTTAAGATTTGTTATGTGTTTATTATGTGACTATTTGTGTTGACCTGATCTCAACAGAAAAGAGAAAGTAAATGAGAATCCATCTCCAAGAAAAACATAAAACCAAACAACCACAACCACGAAAAAAATCAAGTCTTTGCTTTATCTATTGTTGCTGAGAGTATAAAATCACTAAAATTATGTTACTCAAATAAGTACTATGATCGTATTACGAAATTTTGAAAGTACACCCAACAATAAAAAAAAAAAGAAAAACACTCAAATGTAAAACTCACAGCTCACAGCAGATTTATATTTGAAGTCACTTCTTCGAATGTCGTTGAACTTTTCTGATGTTCCACTGTTACGAAAATATCAACTTCGAAATTTAATGTACATTAAACTACAAAACCTTGTCTTAATCTGCAATAATTCAATCACAGTCACTTTATTCTCAGACATTATAGTAGGGTAAGTATGTGTTTATTTCAATGTATCCATATATAAATAGTTACCACGTTGTCTGGATGGTCTACCTACGTTGTCCATCTTAACCCAATTGTCACTTCTTACGATGAGGCAAACGAAACTGCTACAGCTGTGTTCACTACTATTAATGCGTGTGTGTTAATTAAAACTTGTTTGCTTTACAGTAAACCTCAGAAACTGGTCAGACTGATTAGATGTACATTCCATACAACTCCTACATCATGATCGCATACCAATACAACGTAATCTGTCGAACTTGTCACAATTAAATACACGTGAAATAAAAATTTAATCAATCTGAAGTTTAGTTCAATACATAGTACAATATCTACAGTAAGCACCTATATTCAGTGAAAATAAAGAGCTTGAGTTGTTTTGGTATGACGAAAAGATTCAGCAGCAGGAATGCATTCTCTGCTGGCAAACAAGCATGCAAATAAACATCTTTCCATATGCCAATCATAAAACCTGCCGTGTACCTATAATCAACAGTTTACTGAAGTACCAGACATTAAGACTTAGGGTAAGTAAAAGTACGTTGATATCCAGAGGTTCAACGTTTTGGGAAAAAACACATCATCGCACACAAAGGACAAGATAACTCGGATATATAATTATGGATGGTTGGAGACAGAAGCTGGCAAGATAGTCAGGAACATTAAAAAGGTAAGTAGCAAGATAAATCACGTTTAGCCTCAAAATAGATCAGTCAATGAGTGTGTACGACTTAATGCAGCACTGTACAGGTCGATCAAATTCTGACGTGAGCAGTGTATGCCAGTTAGAAATTTTGTCCGAATTGAGATGGCGCAGATGACATTTAACTCATAACTTGCATCAGATGAGCCTTAATAACTAATCGTGATACAGCCTTGAGAGTTGCGCGACACTCAATCTTTATCTTTATTAAACTTAAAGTGCTCAAAGCTGAGTGCTCAGTGCTGCTGGCAACACAACACCACTGATTAGGGCATTTCATAGTTAGGGCAGAGCACGCCTCAAAAAAAAATAGCCCCTTTCGCACCGCATCATTATAGGAACTATGTTACAGGAAGTAGCCGGGCAGGTAGTTCCCCGGGAACTTTAGGTTTGCCCAGGCCGTTTGCCTGGTTGCATTCGCACTGCTGACAGGAACTCAGAACTGATATAAGCCGACGAAAGCTACATGATTAAAGCGCGCATTCAGCAACCTAAACAACGAAAAGATGGGCGACATTTTGGTTAGAGCTTTATCATGGTGGCTTGAGACAATGAAACCTGTGCAGTCCAGCTCAGCTATATGGTACCTCTTGTACACTGACACACTGGAGTGTGTTTTCGTAATTATAGTTGTCTTAGTACGATACTTGATTTTATAGTTAACTCTTTTACTTATTGCATCGTTAACTATGTTCTAGATACTTAAAGTTTGCATCGCTGCTATATCTTAAACGTGTTGTATTTGCACTACAGTAGCACTTTTAGGATCAGTGAAGTTTACATTTTTTGTCTTTTATTTAACTTGTTGTCTTCCTTGTGGTCTTGATACTTGTTTACTTACCTTTTACTTACCTGTGTGTTAACACTGCCCCTGTCGTTTTGTATGTTTTACTGTGTGTCGCATCCAAATTAAAAATTCTCATCCAAAATAAAATTTCAGTTTTGTATGTATATATCTATATATAAATATTCATGCCTACGTGTATATATAAAAATATTTACATGTGTGTATTGTGCAGCTCTAGTTTAATGACAACATCTAAACCTAGCATACATCCAAGAACGTTGAAGAAAAGTGACCGAACCCTGACAGTGTTAGCTACTAAAGTTAGTGGTTTAACAACTTTGCATTTGAATTGCTAAGAAAAAAAAGTAAACGTGTTATATTTATAACTTATCTATGTGAAAGTGCCGTAAACAAATATACACGTTTCTGGGAATGTTGATGATAGTGATGGTTTTCCTTCTTACTGCTGCTATCCAAGCCATGCGACGCCACTTTGTTAACTCGGATACCTGTGATCCAAAGTGCTGTTCTCAGGCAGGAAATCTAAACAAATGCTATCTATTTAAGTGTTTTTCACATGCTGGTCGTGAGTGCGACTATGGCAGGTCAAATGTCTGCGATAAATTGATGAAAACTTTAATATTCATTCATATTATGGTGTAAGTCAAAATGTCTGTGTTCAAATAATATATGTGTGTTAAAAATATAAATAAATCCTTATATTGCTGTACTGGCCATAACATTCTTATTAATTTGTTATAATTAAAATACATTTAAATTCATAATTCTCACTTATTGATGCTGCTCGATTGCTCCTGTCTGCTGAGAGGTTGGTTTGTTTGTAGCTGCGTGTAGCTTCGCTTTTCAATTTATCAACTCTTCTCTAGAGATCAAATATAATTGCACTGTGTACATACCGTTGATACTATCAAATTAATCTAACAAATTCGACTGCTGTTAGTTCGCTTTAATCTAAAACTCGGCAGTGAGTTAGTACTCGTTAGCCGATTCACTTTAGCTCCCACCCGCTGCTGCGCTATTCTTGGCTTTTTCCGCTCCTGTTCATTTGTTCCTTCGCACTCGTTCGCCTCCGCTTTCACAAGCTCATCAAAACAAGAGTGGTAAGTGAATCCTTACTGTGAGTAAATGGCTTCTCCCTGCATCGTCACTTGCACCGTCTGTCACATGTATAGCTTATCCTTCTCTGTTAGAGTTGATTCACGTGTGATAAATGCAGGGAAATAGCTAGGCTGACCGAGAAGGTTTTAGAATTAGAGACACGCATACAAACTTTAATTGAGGACAGTAAGAATGCGAGGGCTGTAGATACTGCTTTGGATGCGACTAGTACAGTAAATCGTGTACATTGTTCGGTTCCAGGTTCAGAGCCCCTGCAGCAGGGCAATTGGGTGACCGTGAGGCGGGCTAGTCGCGGGTCAAAACACCGCTCATCTGTTCCGATCAGAAAATCAAACAGGTTCTCCCCACTTAGTGACGCACCCACTGAGAAACCTGATCAAAGTGCTCTAGTAATTGGCGAATTCTATTGTGCGGAACGTTAAAATAGAGACACCAGCCACCGTAGTCCAATGTTTACCGAGCCAGAGCGCCTGACATCTTGTCAAATTTAAAAGTGCTGGCTAATGCTAAACGTCGCCAGTCGGAGATCACTAAAAATAATATTAAAGAGGTGTGTGAATTTGCAATCACGATGTCGGACAATGTAATATGCTCTGGTCCCCTCCCTGCTTACCGGGGTGATGAGATTCACAGCAGACTGCTGGATCTCAATGGCTGGATGTCCCGCAGAACAACATAGGCTTTATAGACAATTGGATGAGTTTCTGGGGCAGACCTGACCTGCTGAAAAGCGATGGTCTTCATCCCTCCTGGGGTGGTGCCACTCTTCTATCTAGAAATATGGCATATAGTCTTATAGCTCCAACATGACCAACTAGTGCCCAGGTCAGGAAGCAGACAGACCGGCTAAACCGACCGTCTGCTAGCTGCCTCACGTCACAGAAGGCAGTTAATTCTCAGCACATAGAGACTCTTTCCCCTAGATATCACACTATAGAGACTGTGTCTGTTCCCCGAATTAGAATATGCAGAGAACCTTCAAACCAAATCAAAAGCAATAACTTAATTAATGTCCAACAAATTAAAACTACCTATAATTCAAATAAGCAAATGATAAAACTTGGCCCGCTAAATATTAGATCACTTTCCACAAAAGCACTTTATATATATGATTTGATCAAAGATCAGACGCTAGATTTGCTTTGTTTGACAGAAACCTGGCTAAAACCAGATGAATATATTACTCTAAATGAATCTACCCCCCAAAATTATTTCTATAAAAATTAGCCACGTTTAAAAGGTAAAGGGGGAGGTGTTGCTACAATTTATAACAATATTCTTAGTACTTCTCAGAGGCAGGCTTTAAGTATAACTCATTTGAAGTTTTGGTGCTGCATATAACATTATCTACAGAATCATGTGCTAGTGATAAATCTTCTGTCATGTTTGTACTGGCTACTGTATACAGGCCACCAGGGCACAGCACAGATTTCATTAAAGAATTTGCTGATTTTCTAACTGAGTTAGTACTGGCCGCAGATAAAGTCTTAATTGTTGGTGATTTTAATGTCCATGTTGATAATGAAAAAGACTCATTAGGATCAGCTTTCTTAGACATTCTGAACTCCGTTGGGGTTAGACAACACGTCTCTGGACCTTTTCTTCTGGATTGAAGAAAACAATCTGACTCCATGGTATAATGAAAACACACATACCCTAAAGAGAGCAGCCCGGAAAATGGAGCGCAGGTGGAGAAAAACTAAATTAGAAGTATTTCGTATTGCCTGGCAGGAGAGTATCCTGTCATACAGAAAAGCATTAAAAATTGCAAGATATGATTATTTTTCATCACTTTTAGAAGAAAACAAACACAACCCCGGTATTTATTCAGTACAGTAACTAAATTAACAAAAATAAAACGTGCTAATATTCCCAAGAGTATAGCTGCAATGAGGCCATGAATTTCTTTACTTCTAAGATTGATACCATCAGAGATAAAATTGTAACTATGCAGCCACAACTGCAGTTTCACATCAGATAGTGAGCTTTAGATCCCCTGAGGAAAAATTACACTCTTTCTCCACTATAGGAGAAGAAGACTTGTACAAACTTGTTAAATCATCTAAACCAGCAACATGTATGTTAGACACTATTCCATCTAAACTATTAAAAGATTTGCTTCCAGAAGTCATAGATCCTATTTTGAACATTATTAATTCATCATTGTCATTAGGATATGGTTCCAAAACCTTCAAACTGGTTGTAGTTAAGCCTCTTATTAAGAAACCACATCTTGATCCCAAAGACTTAGTAAATTATAGACCAATCTCTAATCTCCCTTTTCTGTCAAAGATACTAGAAAAGGTAGAATGAGAATGAGAAAAAATGGTGTCTGTGAGGATTTCCAATCAGGTTTTAGACTGCTCTCATTAGAGTTACTAATGACCTGCTTTTATCATTGGATCGTGGTTTTATCTCGTTATTAGTGCTATTAGATCTTAGCGCAGCATTCGATACTATCGATCACAACATTCTCTTGACTAGACTAGAAAACTATGTTGGCATTAGAGGAAGCGCCTTAGCATGGTTTAAATCATATCTATCTGAACGCTATCAGTTTGTAGCATTAAATGAGGAGGTATCATATCCTCAAAAGTGAAATATGGAGTTCATCAAGGCTCAGTGCTAGGACATTTACTTTTCAACCTGTACATGTTACCTCTGGGAGATATTTTCAGGAGTCATGGTGTGAGCTTTCACTGCTATGCTGATGATACTCAGCTCTATATTTCAGCGCATCCTGGTGATACACACCAAATTGAAAATCTAACAGAATGCATAGTCGATATAAAAAGCTGGATGATGAGTAACTTCCAATGCTAAATTCTGAAAAACAGAGTGCTAATAATTGGATCTAAAAACCCCACATATAATAATCTAGAACACAGCCTATCACTTGATGGCTGCTCTGTTAATTCTTCATCATCAGTTAGGAACCTAGGTGTGCTGCTTGACAGCAATCTTTCCTTCGAAAATCATGTTTCTAGCATCTGTAAAACTGTGTTTTTTCATCTTAAAAATATATCTAAATTACGACCTATGCTTTCAACCTCTAATGCAGAAATATTAATTCATGTGTTTATGACCACGAGGTTAGATTATTGTAATGCTTTATTGGGTGGTTGATCTGCACGCTTAATAAACAAACTTCAGCTAGTCCAAAACGCAGCAGCCAGAGTCCTTACTAGAACTAGGAAGCATGATCACATTAGCCCGTTCTGTCAACACTGCACTGGCTCCTATCAAACATCGGATAGATTTTAAAATCTTATTAATTACCTATAAAGCCCTGAATGGTTTAGCTCCTCAATACTTGATCGAGCTCTTATCACATTATAGTCCTGCACGTCCGCTGCGTTCTCAAAACTCTGGCCATTTGATAATACCTAGAATATCAAAATCAACTGCGGGCGGCAGATCATTTTCCTATCTAGCACCTAAACTCTGGAACAATCTCCCTAACTCTGTTCGGGAAGCAGACACACTCTGCCAGTTTAAATCTAGATTAAAGACACATCTTTTAACTTAGCCTACACATAACACACCAACACACTTTTTATTATTCAAATCCGTTAAAGGATTTTTAGGCTGCATTTTTTAGATTTGCTGGAACCAGGAACACTACTCCTAAAATACGATGTACTTGTGACATCGTAAAAAGAATGGCATCTACGCTAATATTAGTCCTGTCTCTATCTCAATCTGTTTTCACAGTTTGTATCCAGACTAGATGGTGGATCAGCACCCAGAGATTATGTTCATCAGAGACCAGAAAACCTAGATGCACCCGTGGACAGATCACCAGATCCTGATGCACACACACACACGCACACACTAAGTCATTTACACTATCTGACACAGCTGCGCTTAAAAAATTGAACTGGAAGTTAAGTGCTGGGTGTCCGGTCAGAGGAGAACTGACCTCAACTGAGTCTGGTTTCTCCCAAGGTTTTTTTTTCTCCATTCTGTATGCATGGGGTTTTGTTTCCTTGCCGCTGTCGCCTCTGTCTTGCTTGGTTGGGGACACTTAACTTCTAGTGATTATAACTTGAATTGATTCCAGAGACCGCCTCTGCATTTAATAAGAAATTGGTCACTCTCCATTATACATCTCTGTCATTGTACTCTTCTACATTATACTGTTCAGTGCTTTGATGCAACCTGTGTTGTTAAAAGCGCTATATAAATAAAAATGATTGATTGATTGATTGATTGACTTATTGTAAGATATTAATACAGTGTTACACTTGTTACAATATTTTATTTATTAAACGTTATGATTAATATCATATTTTATAACGCCAGAAGCTCATTTCAGTCTTGTAAAGAAATTATGTTCATGATACAAACACAAAAATCTGATCTCAAGTTGATTTGTCATTGTTTTATTATTCCTACACAAAAACATCAGAAGTACTTGTTCTTAATCAATCATGCTCAGAAAAAAAAAAAAAAAAAAGAAAAAATTAATTACATGTTCTTAATTCATGTTTGTAAAAGAAACTTTTCAATGGAAAGGTCATTTTAATTATAATGATACAAATGTTTATTCTGTTATTTGAGTGATAGAAGTTGAGCTGCAGTATTAATGTCTTGAAGAGACTCATAACATCTCACTGTTACTGATTCATCATGCAGCTCAAAGAATTATGGGTAGAATCTCATCAGTCTCTTCTGATTCATCAACACAATTTCACAGATGATCCAAACCAAGCCATAAACCCAGGATAGAGTGTCTGAGTGAATGTGGTCTGGACTGTGTGGATGAGTCTCATTGTGTTTCTGGAGATGCTGAAGAAGGACAGAGTTCCTTCGCTCTCATCCACATACACTCCTACTTTATAGACATTATCATAGTCTCCAGTTCCTTTTCTGATGATGATGGGCTTCACTGAGAGTTCGGTCCATGTGTCATTGTGTCTGAATGAGTATCTGAAAGGAGAGCAGATCAAACTCCAGGACTGATCAGTACCTCCAAACCAACACTCTTCACCCCGTCCCTTCCTGCTGATGCTCTTATATGACACTGATACCAACACTTCTCCACTCCACTCAGTCTCCCAGTAACAGCGTCCACACAGACTCTCTCTACACAAAACCTGACACACATCATCAAATCTGTCTGGATGATCACGGTATGGCTGAGAATCAGACACACATGTCACCTCTCGGTTGTCCTCAGACAGACGGAGATCATTGTTTGCTGTGTTTGGATCCAGTGTTAGAAAACAGGCATCTGAACACAAGAACAGGGGTATTAATAACAACAACAACAATTACTACAGCTGTGTGTGTGTGTGTGTGTGTGTACACTGATTTATATATTGTAGGGTTTCAGAGTGAATCAGATCATTGAAGATTCAATCGGAAATATTGAAACTTGAGGAGCCGAATTCCACCAAGAGACCCAGGACAAGACAACAACATCATAAATCTGTCCAGGATATCTGACTGAAGACTGAAACAAGCAGATCCTCTTTCACAGATCAGCTTGCAACATTAACACAAAAGTACACTTATTGATAATCTTTTTAACTTAGCCTACACATAACACCCCAACATACTTTTTATTATTCAAATCTGTTAAAGGATTTTTAGGCTGCATTACTTAGATTTGCTGGAACCAGAAACACTACTCCTAAAATATGATGTACTTGTGACATCGTGAAAAGAATAGCATCTACGCTAATATCAGTCCTGTCTCTTTCTCAATCTGTTTTCACAGTTTGTATCCAGACTAGATGGTGGATCAGCACACAGAGATTATGTTCATCAGAGACCAGAAAACCTAGATGCGCCCGTGGACAGATCACCAGATCCTGATGCACACACACATGCCGCTGTTGCCTCTGGCTTGCTTTGTTGGGGACACTTAACTTCTAGTGTTTATCGTCGAATTGATTACAGAGACCATCTCTGCATTTAATAACAAATTGGTCACTCTCATCATTATACATCCCTGTAATTGTATTCTTCTACTTCATACTGTACAGTGCTTTGATGCAACCTGTGTTGTTAAAAGCGCTATATAAATAAAAATGATTGCTTGATTGATAATCCCAACTTCGGCAGGAGATTGTCAAAGTTGGCACAAATAATCAAGATGATGGTCAATAAGAGGCATAGCAGGACCATCACATGCAAACCTATGGTATAACTCACAAGCTAAAGGCTTTGAATGGTTTCCCCCATCCAAGACAATAAACAGACTGAATTTCCTTACAAGGGTCTCCATAGTATGCATCCTTGTGTTCACAGAAACAGCATAAACTGAATTTCCATGCATATACATGCTGAATAATAACATAATCGCTTATGTACATAACTGCATATTATGCTTAACTATCGTGCTAATCACTCATTGTTTATGTATTTTGAAAATCTATGGAATGGTTCTCCTGAAAAAAACTGAATATGCTGGTTAGCTATGTTTTGAAGCCTTATTTAGAAAAATACCATCTTAAACCAGCAAGGACCAGCATAAACCAGCTTCAAAACATACCTACCCTGCATATGCTGTTTTTTTTTTTCCAACAGGGTTATATGGCTATATCCATTTACATTTAGTTAGTCTTTTTGCAGACGCTTTTTATCCAAAACGCATCAAAGAGTACATCAAGCGATTCATTTTTGAGGGACAAACAGACAGAGTAAGTGCTTGTAACACCAAGTCACAGGCAGTGTTCAAATTAGTACAAGCCAGAAAGGGAAGGAATAAACAAGCGGAAGGAGAAGTGAGAAGTGAGAATTAAAGAGGTGAGTTTTCAGCTGTTTCTTAAAGATTGACAGAGATCCATGTTTATCCATGTTCAGTATGCATGTGTTCAAATCACTTTGCTTTATTTGTATTAAAAGAGAAGTATCTTGTATTTAATGTCTTAAACTGCAGATCTTGTTGCTGTGATAATTAAGTTTTTTCACTATATTTTAATATCCAGTGCAAAGTTGATGTTGCACGGCTCATTCAATGAATCGCTGGCCGACTCGGTGATCTGCCATAAAAGTGATCCTGTTTAAATTCTCTATAAAATCTTAAATTATTCATTTGAGCCTATACAATATTCTGGTTGGGACTTAAACCTGAATACACACAGCCCTGGGACTTGGTGGGGACCTAAATTGAGGTTCCCACGGACACAAAAGCTTACAAATCCATCAGAATGCATTTTTTGAGAAAGTAAAAATGTAGAACGTTTCTACGTGTAAGGGATAGGTTTAGGTGTAGCGTTGGTGTACGGTGATAGAATATATGATCTGTTCAGTACAGCAAGCATTACATCTATAGAGAGAGTCCAGACAAGGATAGCAAACCAGACGTGTGTGTGTGTAGACGTACATTTTTTCATTCCTGCTGTAATACTGGACTCTCCTCCATGATCAGCACTAGAAAACAGAGTCACAGTGAGTCAATAAAAAACTGTTGTCAAGGTAGCTGGGTGGTTGCAATGATGTTGATAAGATGTTCAGGTGGTTGCTTTGCAGTTGCAAATGCACTCAGTGTGGTTGCTAGGGTGTTACTATGTAGTGGCTAGAGTGTTGCTATGCAGTTCCTAGGGTACATGGGGTGGTTGCTAGGGTGTTGTTGTGCAGTTGCAGAGATTTGATCTGATCATTATCACTCTGTCTGGAATGACGAGAAGACACAGAAAACGAAGACAGTCCAAATCCAGATGAACTGTGGCCGCATCTTCAAGATACTTCTAGAAACCGACTTGTAAAGCAATGCTGCAAAATTTTGTCAAAAATAACTAAATTGTGTGCAGAACTTTCTGTTGTCAAACAATAATATCACTGGATGATCACATTTAATGGCAAAATCAATGTTTGTAAAAGTAAACTCATATTTCCTACTGACAATAAAACTAACACATTAAACCATTTTTAGCTGCATACAGTAGCCCTGCTAGACATACTGCAGTTTGTTACTCAAAGTACCTGCATTGTGGAATAAAATCTTCATCTCCAGATGTTTGCGTTTCATTCATGATGGATCTGCACCACTGACTGTAGAAGGAAAGGGCAAACAATCACAACAGTTAAACAGTCTATTGTTCAGTCTGAAGAGATTTGATGATAATACTGCACTGTACAAAAAATAATAATTACATTTTACACAATTTTTATTTCTTAGGAAAATATTCTTAAATTAAAAACAGTAACAATTTTACAGGTGTCACAGTCTAAAAATGATATGGGCTTAAGATTGCATAAAGCTCATGAAGGTGAGATATTCTTTTTATATTAAATAACAAATATTAAAATACATGAGACAGGGTGCCTAGTCCTCCAAGGAAGAAAAAACGGCAAGGTGTCAGATTAATTCATCCCGGCTAATTTCCCTCAAGTCATTGAAGCGGTTCACAACGAATAAGGAAACAAACACCACCTTAAGCCCTGAAGTTAGAGCACCACCTCAAAAGATGGCTAAAGTCATTGAATGTGAGGTAATTATGTCCGTGATAAGAATGCCCTTAGCAATGCGACACTAAATGGACTACGTGTGTTCCGTCCCATACCCTCCAAAATTTGAATGAAGCAAAGTGGGATGCTCCACATCTTCTTCTCTTTGGTGAAGAATACACCAGTATCTTGACAGCCAGAGTAAGTAATATCAAAAGAAACTTGAAGAACCAAGTATCAAGCACTGGACAGAACTTGCAAAGGTGACACTCTGTCAGGTGATGCTTTTTAATCGTAGAAAGGTATCCAAGATGTCCCTTAATCCTCATCGATTCATCCAAATGTAGAGTTTGTTTTATCAGAACTTGAGTTAAGTCACTTTGCAAGAACTTCTAGAGAATTGAAATAAGAGGCAAAAGTGGACGAAAAGTTCTTCATTCTTCTCACTCCAGATTGAAGGTGACATTGAAGGAGTTAACTTGTTAAGACTCGTCATAACTGTGATGTGCTCGATGAGAATAGGTTCATGTCAAGCACTAAGTCACTTCAAGGATCAGATGTTATTTGTTAGATTACACCCAGCGGCGTTATCCTCAACCAGACTGAGGAAGCACATGGCCACTATGTCCAAGGTTCTCAACAAAGGACAATAAATGGACGAACTTGACAACTTCCTAGGACACGATGTTAGGGTCCATCAGCAGCATTATCATCTACCTAAGCGTACATTACAGCCTGGCGAAGATAAGTAAAATTGTTATGGCCATGGAACAAGGACAGCTATCTGAATTCAGCGCCTCAGATGGTATAGACGCTGCCGGGCCTTCTTCACCAGGATGTTGATGTGACAGGACCAAGACAGGTCCTGCGTGATGTTAACACCCAGGTACCGAAACTGTCCACTCTCTCACTGGGGTCCCGTCGATCATGATGGGATGGTAAGAGCGCACCTGCTTTGTGCTGAAGTCCACTATTTGTAGTGGCCAGACAGTCATGTGTGTACAGCGAGTACAGCAGGGGGCTTAGAGCACAACCCTGAGGGGCTCCAGTGCTGAGAGTGAGGGAGGATGAGGTGTGTTTTCCCATCCGTACGGCTTGTGGTCTGTCGGTCAGGAAGTTGGTGATCCAGTGACGCAGGGATGGGCTGAGTCCCAGGACCTCCAACTTCGAGGAGAGTGTGGAGGGAACTATGGTGTTGAACGCTGAACTATAGTCCACGAACAGCATTTTCACATAGTTCCCTTTCCTAAAATCCAGGTGGCTCGTGTTTGTGTGGAGGAGGTGAGTGATGGCATCCTGCGTAGACCGGTTCTGGCGGCAGGCGAACTGTAGTGGGTCGAGTGTGTCCGGTAGTGATGAGGTGATGAAGTCTCCGACGAGTCTCTCGAAAACACTTCATCACTGCCGACGTCAGAGCTACAGGGTGGTAATCATTCAGGCAAGATGGTTGAGGTTTCTTCGGCACAGGAACAATGATGGACTGTTTGAAACACAAGGGGACTGTAGACTGTTTCAGGAGAGATTAAATATCTCAGTGAACACCGGTGCTAGGTGGTCAGCACAGGCTCTCAGAACCCGAAACTTGTCATGAACACATACACTCGGAGCCAAGAACAGTCAGAGCAGTATACTTAACGTTTTGGAAGACATACTAAGTGCCAGATTATCATTTGCTGAATTAAATCTAGGGTTTATTTATTTCTGCAATCCTCCATTTAAAGAAATTTGGCTAATTTACTTATCTTACATAGACTTTTGGCATATTTTGTTGTTTTTATTACGTATATGTACATCTATGAATTATATTCAAGAAAACACGATTGTATATTTATTCAGAGGGTGTGTAATCATTCATGCTGTGCAGTGTACAGTATATAATTTTAGTTATAGTGTTATAAACGTACATGAAATGTTATGAAAGTCAAAAAAAGATGGATCTTACCTGATGCCGATGTTAAAACATATTTTTGCCAGGATACTGTGCGTGAAAAGAGCACACTGTGTGATAGAGCACAAACAGCATTAGAAGAAGGAGAAGCCTGCAATGACGGACAAACACATTCTGATGGGATTTACTTGATCCCGCCCTGACAGGTGTGTCTTGTTTGCCGAGCAAAACAAAGAGTTTGCATTCCCATTTGTATGTTACCTTGTGAAGATTTTGCATGTTTAAATTCCGTTGGCAAGGTTACGTGCAAATCATGAAAAAAAAACTGCATTTCTGTTACAAACTATAGCTTATATATATATATATATATATATATATATATATATATATATATATATACAGAGTGGGCACGGAAAGTATTCAGACCCCCTTCAATTTTTCACTCTTTTAGCCATTTGCTAATATCATTAAAGTTCTTTTTTTTAAGGTGTAGAACCATCTCAAGGATGATCAGAAGAAATGAAGAGCACTTGAGTTAAATATATGAGTATCACAGCAAAGAGTCTGAACACATGTGATTGTTCTGTCAATATGGGGTGCTGTGTGTATATTAATAAGAAAAAAAATGAGCTTAAAATATTAAACCACTAAAATATTAAGTATTAAGTAAAGGATCATGTGACACTGAAAGTTCTCTTTGTAAAAAACAGCCTATTAAATAAAAAGATAAATTTTATGACAGCACTAGCAATCTCAAATTCCCACCGCCATTCATAAAAAGTCACCGTTTAGTGGTTTTAATCATTTGAACTCTTTTAACTGTCCAGCAGAGAACTCTCAGAACTATTCTGGCCATTTATCATATTTTGGCAGTTTATTTAGCTTAATACCATTTGCGCAATTTCGAACTTTGATTATGCAAATCACATGAATGATTTACTATCATCTACCCCTTAGGCGCCACAGATTTTTTTTTGGAAATGCAGGATTTTGACACCAAGCCTTTGGAAGCCTTGAAAGGGCTTAAAGATAGAGATCTAAAGTAAATTAGAAGAAACGATGGGCAGGACCGAAAGTTGATCAGAAAAGAGGAATTATTACTTCGTATTATTATGCTATAACAAATTTGAATAGGAACATGACATCATTTTGGTCTGCCATCTAGTGGTAGGGAATACAACTGAGACAATAAACCGTATTAGGAACTGCAGTCGCAATTTTTTTTTATTTGACGCTTCGAGTAAATGATATGGATGGCAACAGTTTTATTTGGCTGCTGTCATATTAGAAATTATGCCCTAATCCAGTACACTGAAAAAAAAAACTGATTTTCACTTTATATCGCTTTAACTCAAATATCTTGTTTTTATAGTCCTTGAAAGAAAAAAAAAAAGTTACATATGAGATGATCCAAAAAATAACTAGTCATTTTAACAATGAAGAACACAATCAAACAGTCTCTCTTAAAAGTGTTACAGCCCCTTCTTCAGCTTCCTCAACAAAAACAGGTGGAAAAAGCTTTTGCTTTCCTTCTTTAAAAATGAAGAATACTGCAAGTGACATACATTATAAAAACATCTGAACAATATATGACATTCGTAAGTACAAAAGTACAATGATATCATTCACATCACAAAGCAAAATGATACACAAGAATACATTGCCCTTTGGGGAGGAACTCCATCTTTGAGTTTTTTTTGTAGACTGCGTAGAGCAGGTGATTGATACCCTTCCTGCATACAGTGCAGTGATAAGGTTTCTCTCCACTGTGAATCCTTTAAATGTCTTTTCAGACGTGATGAACGACTGATTCTCTCGCTTCACTCTAAACACTTTTTAGGTTTCACTCCAGTGTGGATCCTTTCATGTCTTCAAGGTCTCCTGAAAAACCGAATCTCTTACTGCAGTGTGAACATGAATAAGGTTTCTCTCCAGTGTGGATCCTCACATGCATTTTCAGATGTGCTGACTGACTGAATCTCTTGTCACAGTGTGAGCACTTGTAAGGTTTCACTCCAGTGTGGATCCTCTCGTGTCTTTTTAGGTCTCGTGAATCACTGAATCTCTTACTGCAGTGTGAACACGATAAAGGTTTCTCTCCAGTGTGGATCCTCTCATGTGTTTTCAGATGTTTTAACCAACTGAATCTCTTGTCACAGTGTGAGCACTTGTAAGGTTTCACTCCAAGGTGAATGCTCTCATGTGTTTTCAGGTCTCTTGACTCTCTGTATCTCTTGTCACAGTGTGAACACTTGTAATTTTTTTCTCCAGTGTGGACCAACTCATGTGATTTCAGATGTGCTGACTGGTTGAATTGTTTGTCACAGAGTGAACACTTGTAAGGTTTTTCTCCAGTGTGGATTATCTCATGTATTCTCAGATGTGCTGACCGACTGAATCTCTTGTCACAGCATGAACAATTGTAAGGTTTTTCTCCAGTGTGGTTCATCTCATGTATTTTCAGATGTGCTGACCCGAGAGTGAATCTCTTGTCACAGTGTGAACACTTGTGAAGGTTTAACTCCAGTGTGGGTTTTCTCATGGCTTTTAAGAACCCCTAAATCACTGAATTGTTTATTACACTGTGCACATTTATAAGGTTTTTCTCCAGTGTGGATCATCTCATGTGTTTTCAGATGTGCTGACCGCCTGAATCTTTTGTCACAGTGTGAGCACTTGTAGGGTCTTTCTCCAGTGTGGATCATCTCATGTGTTTTCAGATGTGCTGACCGACTGAATCTCTTATTACATTGTGAACACTTAAAGGGTTTTTCTCCATTCTGAATACTCTCATGCAGTTTCGTACACTCGCTGAAGTAAAAGTCTTTTCACACTCAAAGCACAGGTACTCTCCCACAGAAGTGTTTTTCTGACCTTCTTTCCAATTTTGTAGATGCACAAAGCTGATACCACACAAATTGCATGAATGTTGCTTCTCTTTTGAATGAACTTCTAAGTGTTTCTTCAGAATCGAAGCCCATAAAACATTTTACCACACTGATCACAAGGTGCTGCTGCTCTCTAGTGTGGATGTTCATGTGATCATTAAGGCTTGCTGATTGAGTGAAACTCTTCCCACACTGAACTTTCATGTGACGCTCAAGACTTATTTTGCGTGTGAAACTCTTTTTCACACTGAGTGCAGGTGAAACATTTTGTGTCTCTTCTTTTCTTTAAATCTTTCAGTTTGGTTTGAGAGCAACTCAGACATTTTCTTCTATTTTGACATGATTTTTCTCCTCAGCTTCATTTGATTCTTCATTCTTATCTTTTTTCTTCAATCAACTCTGAAATAAAAGTAAAAATTGTGAAATGTCAAAATAACATCATGGCTCCAGACTAACATTTGAGAGCACCAACACCAAGTTATACAGATGGTGGCACAAGAATAGATGTGGTAGTGCAATATCAAAAATAAAGATAATTTAATAATAAAATTAATACTGTAATGCCTTGAGCTTGAGTTGGGAAGCATGCAAAATTAACTTTTATTAACATCAGTAACGTGCAATATGTAATTTCCATATAGGAAATTAATATATTAGTCTTACTAAATGTATCATTATTCTTCTATATTATAATGAACTGACATCTGATGTTTTGTAAGTTATTTTAGATTTTAGAATATTAAAAGTAAAAAATGAATGACTAATAAGCATTAGGGCTGGGACCAATAAATTGATGGACTGTGAACTGTGACCATGCTCTGAATAGTTTGTGTAATCAGTCCAAAGGTAGTGTAAGTACTGTAGTACTGTAACCCGCTTGCGGGCACAGGAATGCCTTGGTCATGCCAGGAGCAAACTCCAAGAATGAAGGGGTAACTGGGAGACCCTTTAGGTCACCTACTCTCCTCAGAGAACACAGTGCTAGCAACAGTGTGGTCTTTATCGTCAGCAGATGATCAGAGATCTCCTTTATGGGCTCAAATGGCAGCCCACAGAGAGCCTGCAAGACCACAGTCCGAGCCCATGTTGGAACCCAGGATTGTACTGGAGGCCTCAACCTCAGCGCACCATAGAGGAAACGTGTCACCCAGGGGTCTCTACCAACTGAATGTCCACCGAGAGAGGCGTGGTAGGCCGAGATCATGCCACGTAAACCTTCAGGATAGAGTGAGTGTTTCCTGTAGAGAACCTGACCTGCAAGAACTCCAGCACTGTACCAACTGGGCAGTTAACTGAGTCAAGCTAGCTACACCATGAAGTTTCCACTTCAGTGCGTACAGTTTACTCAAAGATGGAGCTCTGCATCAGAATATATTCTAAACAACCTCAGTTGAGAGACCACAAGCTATGAGTTATGCCACCTCAGGAGCCACATCCACTGTTTCCACAGCTCCGGCTACCTGTGAGAGGAGGTCATGATGTAGGAACCAGGGTTTCCTCCCCATATCTAAGGTACATACAGTGTGGCATGACACTTTAATAATGCGAAGTGGATTAAGAGAAATGGACTAATGGAAATACCCCTGTTCCTGAGCCACCACTGTAGCCACTGCCTCATATACAACAGGCCAAGAGGTTATATGCAACTGCCATAAGACCTGCGCAGTTTCTGAAACTGCTTGCCAGTGAGTGACTGGCTTCTTTTTTTCTCGTGACTATAGTGAGGAGCGACTCAATCCGAGCAGGGTCATAAGAGCCTGCATCATGGCACAACACACCAAGATAAGTGGTTCTCTGAGCTGGTGAAAGCACACTCTTCTTGGCGTTCAGTCTCAATCCCAAACGTTTCCACGTGGCGTTGAAATCTCGATGAACATCAGCAAGTCATAGATATAATTAAGTATCGGATGCCTGGAGTTGTAGAGTAGCCACAAACTTCCTATGAGAAGGATGGATGATAATGTGGAAGTACACGCTTTTTAGATCTATCGTGACAAACCAGTCCTCGGACTTGATTTGAGACACAACCTGTTTGACAGTAACAATCCTGAACTTAAGCTTATCTACAGTGTACAGGACCAAACGAGTTGCTATTAACAGCATCAACGACATCCTAATGCGATCCTTCTTATCTCAATCACCACTGCGCCTCAACAGCAGCGGGAGACAACAGCAAGCTCGCACAATAGGCAGCACCTCGGAGTGTGTCAGCAGTGTTCACAGCGAGTGTTCACAGCGAAGAGAGAAGCCCTGATCACGCTTCTCTCACAAGAGCTGAAAGCATGAGCTCCGATCCCCACACTGCTCATAATGACAACCTGTTTCCCATTGCGATTCCCAGAGCACAGCCGCCACATCCACCTCGGTGAAGGCGGGACTGGCACAATGAGGAACACGGGTAAGGGCTCTTTCCACAAAGAGAGCCCTGTGAGAACAAAGCGTATGCAGAAGCGGATGCTTGCCATGCGAGTAACCAGCTCACTCGAGAGCTGACTGTGAGTGTAAAGTAGTTCGTGACTACCAAACAAAGACCAAAATGTTACCTGCTTTCTACCCTGTCTTCACTTGTAAAAGGTAAAGGAAGACAACTTAAGAAAAAGACTGACACACATAGAGCGCATCGCTGAATAACAAAAAGCTGGCTTCCTGGCCAGTGACGTCATCCACCATGACATCTCACCCATCTTTGGACTGATTGCACATACTATTCCTAGCATGGTCACGCTGGAGTCATTCCCCATAGCGCCATCGATTTGAGGCTCGAGTTCCTAAAGAGAAACAGCCCTACTCTGCTTGTTTTCAAATCCCTTTATACATTATTTAGTGGAGAAATATGAATTGAACCTCATCTTTAGAATCTTGCAGCCCTATCCTACACCCACTTTAACTCATCAGTTTATTATTTCAATTTCATAAAAATTTCTTAAACATACTTAAAACTATACTAGCAAAGCACAATTTGACTTAAAATTAATAAGTGAAAAATTATATTTATGGCCATTTTTTGAGACCCCCTTCTTCAATCAGGCATGTATTTTTTTACTGTACAAATAAATGTAGCAATAAGAGTTGGAGCATCGAGCACCCTAATTTCTGTCCATGAGGCGACCTGCTACATGACAAATTAAACCACTTTACTCAACAGAATCATTAATTTCTGTAGAGCTAGACATTTTAATAAAGGATTAGACAATCAAGTTGAGCTCTGAGAATTAAACCAACCTGTTTGTTCCTCAGTTTCTTCATGTTTGACTCTGAACATTTCTTCAGTCTTCACGTCTTCACTCTCCTTTTTAATAACCACCATCTTTGTTTGTTCCTCCATTATCTTCACGTTTCAGACTGAATACTTCTTCAATCCGTATGTTTCCAATCTCCTCTTTCATAAACCACCATCTTTGTTTGTTCCTCCGTATCTTCACGTTTCAGACTGAATACTTCTTCAATCCATATGTTTCCAATCTCCTCTTTAAATAATGCAGTCTTTATTTGTTCCCGGTATCTTCGTGTTTGACTCTGAGCGTTTCTTCTTCCAATCTTCACGCCTTCACTCCCCTCTTTAATAAACACCATCTTTAAAATGGTGTGTCACGTGGATCACAGTAGGATTCACCAGGAGTTTTCTGTGTGTCTGGACACGTTCTCCTGTTTAAGATTAGAATAATTAACAAAGAAAATTAAATACAAACTAAATCTAAAACTAAATTCCCAGTTCATTAGTCAGTGCACTGGTTGCGTACTCAAAAAAACAGGGCTAAAAGGTGCGTACACCACTACTGTGCAAAGGTGGAATTTATATAAACAACATTGACTTAAAAATTTGCACAAAACTCTGACCCCTGCCTACAAACTATTTTTGCTTGAACGATATGAATATGAATAAAGTTAAAACAAGGATTTTAAGCTCTGTTTTTATGCCGATTACATTAAATTAACCAATTTCTGTAACTGAACACTGTTAGACTAACCTAATAATAAAAGCACTGTGTATGTCTTGAAACAATTGCCGTTTTTGTTCGCCCTGCATTCTCGTTATTGTTTTGAGCTTCAGATTCGAAACAGCGAATCACTTCGCGATGCAGTTGATTCAGTTGACTCGGAGTCAAAACAATCCTCCGTCACTACTCGCCAGTGAATTAATTCGTGTTCACGATAAACTGATTGAGAAATTTAGAGCGAAATGAGACGCACGTTTTCTGTTATTCATGTACGGGATGGCTTTTACAGAAATAGAAAAGACCCTTCACTAATATGTCTACTAGATAAAACACCAAAGTGTTATAGCAGGTCACATTTATTCTCGCAAATATATATATATACGAATCTCTAAATGGGTTGTATTGATATATAAACACTTTAATGTTTGAAAGCACTTACTTTTCTTCAGCCGAATCAAACGCTGGAGCGCGGCGCAGCCTTATGACGTCACATCGCCAGAACAAAATAAAAGTTTTTTTTCCTGGTAAAGCTACATTAGACAACGCATGTAAATAATAAAGTACATTACGAATTAAAGGGAACTTTATATCTATATTATATGAACATTTTACCAAATGCAATTGTTGTAAAAAAAATAAATAATAATAATTATAGAGCACTTCTGTATTAAATTACAGGATTGGAAATAATTTGTTGAATATTTTAAAATGATAAAGAAGTTGCAGATCAAAATTTAATTTGTTGTTGTAAGGAGATTATTAATTCAATTTAGTAATTGAAACTGATGTAGACACATATTATTTTGATATTTTATTTGAGCCAATTGCTATTGTGTTAGTTTATAAAGTTTAGTGACTAAACAAATATCAGATTACTGAATTGTCAAAATAATGGGTAGATTACTTAATTACCAGTCATTATTTACAGCACCTTTTACTTTTTGTAATTAAAAGACAAATATATATCATTTTTGACCTAGCATAACATCAAAAACTAATGCTGTTTGGCGTTTATGGTAGAGATGTAATCAGATTGGACAGATGATTCTCTCAAGCAAGGTTTGTGGCGAGAGGTTCCTGCCAGTTCCTGTTCTTTTACTGTAAATCAACAGTCTTGTCTGGATGCGTGAAATAAGGTACCTTGCCGTTGTACTTGACCAGAGTTGGTCATCTCATGTGTTTTCAGATGTGCTGACTGATTGAATTCTTGTCACAGTGTGAACACTTATGAGTTTTCACTCAAGTTTGAGTCCTCTCGCTTGTTTTCAGATGTGCTGACCGTCTGAAGGTTTTGAGACACTTATTACATACAAAAATAAAGTGCAAAACTTTAACAAAATTAGATTTCTAGACGATGTTTTATAAGTTATTTGAGACTTCAAAATATAAAGCAAGTAGAAATTAATGACTAATAAGCACAAGGGCAGGGACAATAAATTGAGAGATGATTCAGCATCGATTCCTCTGGAATCGATTCTGAGCTAGCTTTGAACATCAGATGGTGCTGCGCCTTAGAATCAGCCATTTTCCAAACGCTTACACGCTCTATTCTGGCCGTACTAGTTTATAGAACGATATAGTTTCTGTATGTTTGTGTGTGTAATACCTTAGGTAAAGCTGTTCAAAACCTTTTGTTGCACAAAACAATGTTCATTAAAGTTATGTGAAGCCTTAAAATGTTGATTTTCAGTATTCAGTAATACATCAAGACATTTTACATTGCTAATGAAATCATGAAATTGCCTGAATAGGTTGTTTTAACAATTTAAATTATTATAAACTCACACATTTCTTCAGCCAAATTACAGACAATGGAGAATCTTTTAACAATACTCATTTTATAATACCTTATTACAATAAACATGTTTATAATTGGCATGTAACTTTCTTGAAACTTGAACTTCATAAAATAACATCTCATCTAGTTTTGAATAGTTTTTGACATAATTATCAGATAATGGACAGGAAATTATTGGGAAATCCGTGTGTCTCACAAAAGTTCCAACATTTTTAATAATTCATATTTATTCACAATTACAGTATTCGGGTTCTTGGTGGTTCACAGAAGAGCTGCGGACCACTGGCATCTGCAAGGGGGAAAAATAATCTATTCACATCGTTCATGCGCGCAATTTCCAACAATTTTTGTGCACAGAATCATCGTTAAACACTAGAGGTATCGATCAATTAAGAGCGACGAATTGACGCGTTTCGCAGTTTTCGCCTGAAAGATATTACACACTATATAATACAAATCCTGCTCGAGTCGGCTCAAAGTTTGTTGGGGAAATGAGTTATTTTTAGAAAATTCTAAATCCAATAGCCAACTTGTGCGGTGTAAATCACAATTAAGGGGTTTGGACGACTAAAAAGCTGGCGAACCCCTGCCTCGTGCATCACTCGACTGAGGAGGACAACAGCAACAGAACACTTTACAAGCAAATGCTGACAGACAGATGGAGACGATGAACTGAAGAAAGGAGAATAACAGCAACACACCACTAATTCCTTCTGAGATTCTGAGAGAAAAATCTAAATTGACATATAAAATGATAGTAATAATAATAATTACTATTATTAATACTACAAAACATTTGATCATTAGTACTTAAATTAGTGCACTGGCTGTCAAAAAAAATAAACCTTGAGATTTATCTTAATTCTTAGAGTGGTAATGTCAATATTTCCGTGAATTGTGAAGTGTACTGAGAACACAGTGATCTTACTGTAAATATAAATATAAAAGCTTACGGCATACCTTATACTTTATCTTAACATAACATTCAGAATTGTTGCAGTAAGTGAACGGGCGAGAGTATATTGGTCCTACAGCCAAATCCATTGAAGTCGCGATAATTGTAATTCCTGCCGTTATAGCGCTGAAAATGTTCAGCCCAATTGAACCGTTCACCGAAACCGGAATATTTACAGATGTTACTCAACCAGAATGTGCTTTTTACCGCAATGTGTGTCATAAAATTGTAGCATTTAAGACGCTTGCTCAGTTGGCCAAGTCTGTTTTGATTGGTCTTTCCATATCTATTCCACGTGGGTTTGTATTTAACGGGCAGAGGAAGATTATGCAAATATGTTACCTAGTTATGTATACCGGGCAGAATATTCGAAAATGTAACGACTTGTTGAAACAATTCTTGCCGCAAAAAAGGTGAGATGTTCCTCAATACGTTATATATTGATAACAGACAACTTCTCTAAATTACAACCCCGCTGACAAAAAGCAAAACAATAGTACCCTCCTCAAAGCACAATAAAACATTTTATGGGTTTAACGTTTATAAATGATAATTGTATTGGCATTGATGCAAATATAACGGTGTCTTCTGGTATGTGATGGATTTTTATTGGCGGGAAATTAAATCCTACTGAAAAATTTGCCCAAAACACACTACAAAAATTAAATTTGTAATGGTTTTACTAGAAAAAGCTAATGGTTTATAATAGACTTAGGAACTATTTGAATTTCTGTGATGGTTTCTATTGGTACGCTATTTTTGTTTTTTTGAACTGAAGACACAGATTTTGTGACCTTGACAAAGGTTCTCCTTCAGTTTTTTCATAAATAATTTTGTATTACGTACATACTAATAGCAGTACAAATATAATCTAAAATACTGGCAGTACAATAAAACGTGAGCACACTTCAAGCACTACTGTCATTGTAATATTTTACTGTAACATACTGTAACTAATTAGTCGTGATTAAATATTACAATCCTACATTCTCATTCATGTTATTATTGCTGCCAATAATTTTGATCATTAATTTACCTTAATTTTAAAGGTGTAGTACAGTTCTGGGTAATGCTCACCGCTGGCTCTTTGTGGTGTAGATTTTTTTAAATGGTTGTATTTACTGTGATTTCCTTGCAATGGAGGTACACATGGCGTTAATAGGCATTTTTGATTGACTAACTACCGCAGCTTGTATTATAAAAAACGGAACAATAAACTGTACAGTTTCTTACAGTGATAGATCCCCAGTACGGTAAACCAATAAAGACAAAGACGGATTCTGCATGAACTGTAGACACAATGCCAAACAGGAAAGTCATCACACCGATCATTATCTGGACTGTCTGTATAAAACAAGAAAAATGTATGTACTTTTCATACCTCACACTAATGCGCGCATGTATAAGATATTGTTTGGAGTTCTGAAAGGTTCCTTACCCCAAGGGCCTTTGGTTGGCCTTCTAGAAATGCCTTAAGTCCATGAAGAAATGAAAGCCCTTTTATCTGTTGGAGAAAGACAGGCACTGGAGCATTTGTGGTAACCTCAGCTGTTGCTGTTGTTTGTACTGGTTGTTGCAGCTGGATGACAAATGGGTATAGGAGTCGACATTCTCGTTCCAGGATCCTGAAACCGACCTGCATTGTAAATGTAAAACACGGTCTTTATATTGCTTACAGTCGTATTCCCCAATTTTGGAAATTTTGTCCATGCTTAGAATGAGGATCCAGCTCCGAATACTGTACATGAAACAGCATTTGATCCTTTAAACTGATCCAAATAATTAAAATTTAAGGCTCTATTCCCAAGAGACTTACATACACACACACACACATTTGTTTAAAGATATTCAGACAAAGTGTAATTATGTTTACCTCTTTTCAGCTGGGTTTTCGTGCTTCACTCTGAAGTTGCGTTTGGGGTAAGCCGATACAAATTCTGTGTCAAATGAGCTTGGGTGCGTATGAAAATGGCAAAGCTGGCCATGTAAATGTGATAATAATTTGCATAATGACGTACAAAAAGAAGCGCTATCGTTAATGACATTAATCTCTGTAAGAATACACAAGTGCCATTAGTAAAAATGCTATTGCTATTAATAAAAAAGAGTTATTTTAACAAAAAGTTGAAGAGTCAAGTGTACAACTAAAGGGAAGTTCAATACCCACAATGGTAACTTCAAATGAAAAGTTTAAATTTGTACCTCAAGTACTTTTGTACTTTTGTCCATTCTCTTTAACATTTATTTAGATTCTTTTATTTCATTTTTAGGTTTCCTGCCTTGCCTGATACATACTGTGATTTATCTGGAGTCTTTTGCAAAATATGTATGGTACTTGGTGAAAGACCTAAAAGGGTAAGTATCCCCAAAATGAAAATTAGGCTGTGATTTACTCACTTTCTAAGCATCCTAGGTATATGTGACTTCTAACACCTGGCACTTCAGCTCTATCGTTGCAGTAGACAGAAGTTTAGCTTTAACAGTACAAAACATGTTAAATAAAGTGCATGTAGATGCAATAAACGTCCCTTCACATGGCTCTAAGAAGAATTTTTGCAAAATAAGTGTTGCCGACATAATAAATCAACTAGCATTGTGTTATGTTCGCCACTAATCACGCAACGCGGTACGATTTACTTCATCCGCCAGGAATGCTTCCGAATTTATTACGTTTTAGGGGCGCGTGGACAAGTTTTATACATATATCGCATTGGTTTTGAGACTTTAGTTTTCAAAACCTTAAGATCTTATCTACGCAGCTTGTAACACTTCAGAGAGACAGGAACATTTGAAATTGGAAAATTAATTCCAGATTGAGCAAAGGACTCGTCTGGATCTCATGGTCTGGTGCTTTTTTCAAAGAAGGTAACTGTTTTTGCATGCGTGTGACACCTTATTTGCTAAACAAATCAGATGTTAGGTCATGATTGTCAGTGCTAAACTCTTCTGTGAGCACTGTATCCTGCTTCCACGCAAAGTGCATATGCTTTCGCTGTTTCTCATATCCCTCCATGTTCTAACATTTTGGACAACGTTTGAAATTTTTCTCGTTATTGCACTCTTGATGAACAGCAGATCTTCACAATATTGAACACATATCTCAGTAACCAACAATTCTGACCGCATATGTTTATGGGGAGATGTCATTTATACTCGTAACAACTGAGATATATATTTAATATTGCAAAGATCAGCTGTTCATCAAGAGGGATCAACAGGAGAAAGTTTCAAACGTTGTCAAAAAATAGTACATGTTAACAGTTAAAGAATATACAATTTGCATGGAAGCAGGATGCAGTGCTCACAGAAGAGTTTAGCGTTGATAAACAAGACCGAACATCTGATTTGCTTAACAAAAAAGTGTCACGTTCACCATAGATGTTATTTGCACTGCCAATACTAAACTGAACTGAATGCCATCATATTTACATTCAAAGCCTCCTCTGTTTTACAATGAAGCTTTGAATGTCCTTTCTCATATTTTATGATGCCATCACTCTACAAAATATATTTTACAATATGTAACCACCAGAGGAATCAAGATCCATCTATAAATATATGTGCTATTATATAGCTAATTTGCATAGGATTGAAGGAGGCTTTTTTGTTGACATGCAACCGGGCTCTCAGCCTAACATACCTAGAAACCGTGGCACAATTGAAGGTGCCCACTTTGACCGTTGATATCGCACTGTGATGTCACTAGATCATGTGCTCAACTGACCGACACTTACAAAGAGATTTTGTTAGCTTTGTAAAGGGTTTGCTTTGTGAGATTGCAGTGAACTGAGTCTTATTTTTAGAGATTCTAAAAAGATTCTAAAAGCAGAGCTATTTGCCAACGTGTTCACACCTTCTTTGAGTTGAAATAAAAGTGTTCCAATGCAATCGCGTATGATAATTATATGTAGAGTTATAACAATGTCATTGTTGCGATGTGCATATTGAGTGGAAACACATAAAGCTTGAATGACATTTGATGAACACACCAATGTCAATTGAAACAGGTAATGTCATATTTTAGTTCTGCCCCTATGATTGAAAGCCTGCACTAATTACCAAGAATTAAAAGAATACACTCCACTATAAAGCCCCAACTCCATGTAGTGCACCAACAGATAGACTTTTCAATCTTGGAAGTCCCAAAATGCTGGTGATGTAGGCTTTCAGTGCCTTGTACTGATGTGCTTCAACAGATGTTTCAGGCAAGTGGATAGTGAAATAGGCCAGTTCTCCAGCATAGAAACTAAGCTTAAATTTGGGCAGCCTATATATTTAACCGTTGTCTTGCACAGTTATACTATAACCATGTCCACCTCATATAAAGGCAACAGAACATTCCAGTATGTTTGATACTACAGTCTTTGTTACAAATCTTGAAGGATATCAAAGTGACCTAGTCACTCAAAAAACATACTGGATGTGCATCACAATACCGGTTCTTCAAGATGGATCTCACTTTCATGAAAATTAATTTTTCGCAGGCGATGTCGAGATTATTCTGTACATCGATGACTTGAAGTGTGCAATCCCTTGAAAATTCTTGCAAGATTCACAAAGTCACTGCTGTCTTTTGTCTTGTGGACAGGTTACAGACAGGTTCCATCATTGAGTCTGTCTACTATAACACGAAAAAAAGATTTAGTCATTTTTAAAACTCTTTCTTGGCTTTATAACAGATTTAATGATGGTGAGACCGAATGCATGGGATGTTGGGATGTAAGAATCCCATGGGCTTTGTTTACTCCTGAACTTAAGCTATCCCCCAAAGCTGAGAAACACATTTGAAGTCTTTCCGAAAATCTTTCTCCAAAAGTAAAGCTCTTCTTCTGCACAGAAAGCTACTAATGTAGGTCCGCTAGTTTGTTTGAGACTTACATTTACTTTACTGTACAATTTGGTACGTTAAACCAAATTCGACCAGGGAGTATAAAGCCTTGCATCATATTTGTGACAGATGCATAAAATATTGTTTTGAACATAGGGTATATATATTCTTACCATTAAAATAGCAGCGGCTCTTGTATTTGCCTGAAACAGAGTCGAAAATCTGCCAGCGCCATCTACAGTTCCTCGAGATCATCAAGGAATCGTTCCAGCCCTACAGTACAGCAATGCCATCATCCCATAAGTGCTGTTGTAGACCTAGAGCAGTAAAATCCAAGCTTTTCTTCTTGTCCTGCAGAAGTGAGTCAGTGACAGAAGATGACGTCGGAGAAGGATCTGGATACATCTGATGAGAGTCAAAACAGAAACACATTTTACAGCTGCTGTTGCTGTTACCGTGGACTGAGGATCAGAACATCTGGTTGAAACAGCTTTAATATGGATATGGAGTTCTACAGAACGATATCTCAATTGCTGATATATTTTTTTACGCTCTTTATTTTAACATATTTTTAACTTTTTCTTTACAGATGAACACGAATGCTTAAAGGCAGCAGAAAAGCAAGGTAAATCGATTTCAGCGCAACAACAAGACAGTGCCTGGGTAATGAGTCTGTGTGTAGAAGTTTAACAAACATGAACTGAGCGAAAGAGAAGCAAAACATCAAGAACAAAGACCCAACTGAAACTAAACCAGTGGTCGCTGTGCCCTTGTGTTAAAAGTTAATATGAAGACATAAAATGGTGCAACATCTTATTCGTTTATTCCTCAGTTTGCCCACATCCAGCATAGACCGCATCACTGGTTATAATGGATTTTATTTGCTCTTGAAAAGTCACCTTTAGTAACATAGTGCTTTTATACAGTACAGATAGTGTCGAAGGAGCTTTAAAGTGATTTAATCAAGTCAAGAATATTGACAAAAATGAAGTCTACCCAACTAAGCAAGCCAAAAGCAACAGCAGCAAGAAAGCAAGTAGATTGAAGTCTGTCTGGCACTGGTAGCACTCTTTACAAACTTGTCCACATGTAGTGCAGAGCCATGCATCGTCCACTTTTACATGGCTTCCTGCAGTACTTCTGTTTTTTCTGTCAAATTTATATTTTGCGTTCAAATCTTACTTATGCGGCAGATAACTTAAAAATGTGTCATCGTCTCAGAGTGGCTCATGCTAAAGAAGTTTCTTTGCCATCTTCTGACTGTACCTGACCCTTTAACATTGGCATGCCCAAGTGCGGTCGAACCTGAACTAAACCAACCATTTGGTTTGAAACCTACAGTTGGTTTGTATTTGGTTTCATTGAGCATGAGTTTGTATTATCATATATCTGTCTAATAATCTCTATTTCATTGCACTACGTTTCAGATTTGATGAGAAATGCTTCAACTACAGTCAGTGCTGATGTAAAAGCTGAAACAGGTGTGAGTTTAAATGCTCCTCTATTGACTGCAAACAACTTCTCAGGACCAGTAACCATTTATGGCCCAAATGCTGAAGGAAGCGGTTCAGTTTTCTTTCTTTTACCAGATCGACAGAAATCCTCAGAGACTGCAGAGGAACACAGAGAAAAACAAGGTAAATCAACAATATCTACGTATTTAGCCCTCGTTCCCTGATGGAGCTAAACCTCAGCTAAACTACTGGGTCACTGGCTTGGCTCCTAGCGAAAACAAGAATAATACTCACGCTGTGGTCAGCTGTGGCTAGATGCAATCAGCTCATGTCAACATCCATTTGTTCGTTTTATTACTCTAAAAGTAGATTGGTACCTGGTAACTGAGACTTTTATTGTCGTATACTGAATATTTAAATAGATTCACTCGCACAACCCTGTTCATAAATAACAGGATTTTCTATTAAAGTCCTAATCACACTCTGTGACAGACATTTCAAATCTGAGCTTGCATTGCCACTGATCCAGGAAAAGCAGTTTATTTACATGAAGTATCTTTTATAGTCTGTGTTGCAAACATTTTTACAGCAATAATCAGAGAAGTACTGAAATCATAGTTTACAGTTTGGATATTAACACTGCTGTCTACAGAAGCGATCAAAATAGAATAAAATCACCTGTCTGAAAGCACATATAGCTTAAATATTAAAAACAACAATCAAGTAAGAGCACATTTAATTTTTATGTGCATTTGACTAACAGATACATTTACATTATTTGTTAGTTGTTCTTATTATAATTTATTGCACAAAAACAACGTTTTATAAATTCTTAGTTTCGTTATTTCTATTTTACGGCAGTCCAGTAAATCATTTATTTTTATCTTCTTATGATCAGACTCTTTATAGAATTTGATTATAGAAAAATTGTTTAGAAGATGGTAATGGATTAAAATATAGGTAGCCTAACAGATGTGTAAACTGAAATCTATTAGAATTTTATTAAAACTAATGTGCACTGATTCATTGTGTTGGATATATTTTGTTCTTTTGTGAAGTGGCTTAAAGATGAGTCTTTGAGTCTGTATAAATGTCATCAAGCTGAAAAAATTTTTGATTAAAAGGTATCATTCAGGAACCGTATCAAAATGTTCTGAACGATACCCAACCCTACTCCTGCGCCAGTGGTCATGGTCTCTGATTGATACTGATTGCAACCTTTCTTGCAACAGGGGAGAGGATTATAAACATAGATTTAAAGATATATTCTATGATCAACACATTTAGTTCATATCAACATAGAAATGTTTTTGAGAAACTGTACATTAAGTATTTCAGATGCAAAGTTTTTAGTCACACGTAGAGTGGCCATTACATTGAAGTCCCACAGCAGATTTTAAAAATTACATTTTTGATATAAAAGTCATACTAAAATGATAAGTGCACCAAAAGTTATGAAAGTATGAAAATGCATTTCATGCAGCCTTTTAAATCTCTTAAGCAGTGCTGGTTAGTAACTGATTACTTGCAATCTGGATTACATGATCAGATTCCAAACATTATGCACTTGTAATTAGATTCCATCATGTTTATAATCAGATTACAGTAAAATTTATTTTGTAACAATTTTAAAAAAGCAAAAGTACCTATCATTCTGCATCATGAATGTGTTTAATAATCAAGCAAGTTGCTTAAACACTGCCAAAATAAAACTGACAAAAATAGTTAAGACCTGCAACACCATTTAATTTATGTTTTATTAATGTTTATGTATGTGTATATATTACAGACATTCTGAGGCTTGAGAAAATGAAGCACATCTCAAGGATGTTTACACAGAACTGTTCATCACAGAGGGAGATATGGAGAATGTCATTGTCACGAATGAGGGGTCTGAGGCGTGCGGATCCATGTGCAGGCTTTTATTAAACAAAGGCATGGTCAAAGCAGGCAGGCGTCGAACACGGCAAACAGGAGTATCAAAGGCAAGGCAATAACAAAATCCAAAAACAGGCGAAGGTCGAGTCAGGCAGCGAACAATCAGAATATCAGAAGACAGGCAGGGTCAAAACCAAGGAAACAAGAAGTCGGGAAACAACAATAGAACAGGCGAACAATGCAACCTGCAGGTGAGTGGCTTGCTGCAGTATTTATAGTCCTAAACAGAAGTAGCAGCAGAGGCGATCACCGATCACCCAGAGGTAAGAGCTCCTCTGCTGGCTTGAAGTGACAAAAACAGTAACTTTGTCGTAGTATACTTCCAGATGGTAAAGTCATTGTATTCTTGCGAGTGCAGCACTTTATTTTCACGAAAGTATATAATTTTGTTTTATTAGTCATCAGGTTTAGAAAAAATGTTCATGCATAGGATTGTTTATGCTTTAACTCTTGTATGTATCTGCACAAACGTATACAAGAAGGAACAAAAAGCCTTAACTTTAGGCATGACATGTTAATTGTTGGAATCACTATTATAGTAATTTAGTTACCATTACATCAGATTATAGAGCCATTTAAACAAACTCACACTCAGCCATAGAATGCACAACAGTTTCAGCAAAAGGCTGTAAAGAAGTTCAAAGACAGCACTCTGAATTGTGAAATCAGCTTCCAGGAGCCAAATAGGAAAACAAAGATAGAACATTTCTATAGTACTTCACACCACCTAGTTCAATACCAGTCTTGATATAGCAGAATGCAATTCAGCTGTAAAGCAGCTCTTCAGAAGATGGTAGTGTAGTCACATGGTAGTCAATCCAGTCATATCAATACACATTTCGATGATGCTTCACATCAGTCACTGTTGATTCTGGCATAGTTGGCAATAGGGTTCTGAGCTGAGGACTTGCATATCCTCTTCACTGAAGATCAGACCCTCTATCCTGAGTTCAGGGTTTATAATGTTGGACCATCAGTAAAACTGCGTTGATGAATCAGAATAGATTTAAGAGAGTTTCTACCCATGATTGTTTTCGAGCTTGTGCCCAGTTGTGCTTGTCACTGGTACTGGTGCTAATTTCTAAAAAAATAACACAATTACCACATAGCATACATATTATCAGTGATATTTACAGCTTATTTGATACATATTCACCTCAGACAATTGCAAACACCAGTGTTTAGTGGGGCTGCCCCTCAGGTGCTTCAGCTGCTGAATCAGACCCAGAACTGGTGGCCATGCTTTCAGGGTCCTCCACTCAGGGGCAGGTATCCTGTGCCACCTGCTTCCAGATCTGTGGAACCTCCACATGTGACTCGAGGGTAGGACAGAGGGCACACTTAGAAGTGCTCTACCACCAGCAGTGGAATCTCTTCGCTGATTGGTGTTCTTCTCCTAAAAGTTGAAGCGTAGGCTGTTGCTCTTGGAAAGCACAATTTTCATCATGAGGTTCTTGAGGAGTAACAGTAGGTTGAATCTCCCTAGCTCACTCATTGTGCCCTCCTGAATCTCTCTGTTGTCTTGGCTTGGTATATGCCCTATGATTTAAAGTTGCTGCTGATTTGTTTAAAGTTAAGAGTGTTTTTGGTTTAAAAGCTACATAGCCAGCCAGTGTTCGAAACTATCCACCTGCAATGGTAGAGACACAATGCTTCCAAAAGTGGTTAATATCCAACCTGCCATTGTTTAGTTTATTTGATTTGATCCACTTCCTTTCTGCAGCTTGACTGACTTTAAATAAAAGATGACATCAGTGCAAAAGGCCTGAAGTCTGGAAAATCCAAGCTTGAAAACCTATTTTTGATTTGATTCATTTTAAAAAGAACTACAAATGGAAATTTACCAAAATGATAAATAGGCCGTAAAATAGTTTTGAACTGTTAAAGCCAGAAGTAACTCAACCCGAAAGTGGATCAAACCCTTTCTCAACCACATAACATAATTTTGTCAAAAAAAGTAATTTTATGTATTTATAAGCATCACTGTCTGTTTAGTTTGTGTTTGTCGGGTCTCAAAGTCGGAGTTCACGTGTCTTATAATTATAATAAAGGCTGTTCATTTGATCCACTGATTCGTCCATCTTTTGGTATGTAAATCTCTATAAATATAAGAGCTTTTCAAATAATAATTAATAAAAATATTATAATAATTTAATTTGAAACAGCTGAATTGTGTATTTTGTGTTGAGATTTAGAAAGTTTTTAACATTCTATTTACAGTAATCTATAAATAGTAAAGAGAGAAATCTAAAACACAACTCATTTGTTCCTTCTGTTCCCAGATAAAATTAAATATGGAATTGTCAGGTGAGTTTTGGGGTGTCTTGGCTGCAACAATAACTTTGTGGAGGCTAGATGTGTAGATATGAAGACATATAGATTTAATTGTATAAGGGGTTTGATACACACATGATATGTTTCACTAGAGATCGTAGCAATGATTCCTTTCCCAGGCCTGCTCCACTGCTCTTCACACCTGGAGACCTTGACCATTGTCAGATAAGACTGGAGATGCTTCTTAAAAATAATAGCAATGCTCATAACTGCGTGTTATTCTGACTTGCTCGATTTTCACTTCAGGCAGCCGTTAATTTTACTGTATTTTAGATGGATCAACTGTTTATCTGCAAAGAAGAAACAACAGATGAATGTCTTGCTGAAGGTTTGCTTGTTAGCCACCCGTGAATAATATGCATAAAATCAAATGAAGTACATGCTCCTCACATACCTTTATAATCTTTTAAAAGTATGCTGTGGAGTAAAGCCTGTCGACAGATACATTGTGAAGGATCGCCATGGGCACAAGGTCTTCAGTGTTCTCGAGGACAGTGATTGTTGTGACAGGCAGTTCCGTGGAGGTGCGTCCTTTCATAATGAAGGTTACCAACGTCTCAAATCAAGAGCTTCTCAGACTGGTTCACCCATCTGTTCACTGCTGCGGAGCCATGAGGTATCAACGTAATTCTCTGCTTGCTCATTCATTTTTGCTACGTGGCGTGTATTATATGTTGTATGTATATTTTAGCTGGAAGTTCAGTCTCCAT
The DNA here is from genome assembly GCF_018831695.1 of Puntigrus tetrazona. Lineage (NCBI taxonomy): Eukaryota > Metazoa > Chordata > Actinopteri > Cypriniformes > Cyprinidae > Puntigrus > Puntigrus tetrazona. The sequence continues at coordinate 20,450,061 of NC_056702.1, read as the reverse complement.
GAGGCAGTCCCATCGGATATGTTCGACACAACTGCCATGTTTTCATGCCGAAAAAATTCACTCTTGAGAATGAGCGAGGCCAGCCGCAATTTAGGATTGAGGACCGTGTGTAAACTGTGACTGCTGTGAAGAGGACAACTTTGAGGTGAATCGCATACACACTGAAATTTGACTGACCAAAGATATTTTCTATCCTCCAACCTATATTTTTATAAAACTTTAGTATATGCTGATTAAGCTGACCACACTGGCTGTAGATGATTTCAGGTTTTTACATTTCTGGGAAATTTGATCCCCACACTGAAGCCAAAAAACCTGACCCAGAAACAGATGTGTTGCTTTTGGGTTTAAAATGGGTTTAAAATTGGTTTAAAAGCTAGAACTAGCATGCACTCTAATTGCAGCAGCAAGATTAACAAAGATTAAGTTGCAAATCCAGTCTTGTTGTTTTTATCTTACACTACTCTATTATATTAATAGGTTAATCAAATCCTAAGGGTTCTGAATTGCTCTGGTCACACTGATTCAATTTGCATGGATACACTCCATAGACCCATCCATCTAACATTTAGCACTATTTAGTGTATCTGAAAAGTTCTGTTTCCTTTAAGTGACCATCGAAAAAAAATAAGCAAAGCTGGTATGAGTTTTCTTTCCTGATTCTGAGCAGGTAGATTTAAGATCTGGGTAAAGTTTGATTTTACAGTAGAAAATACAGAGGACAACTATTCTATTCAAGACATTACTAACCTATCAAGCACACACACACACACACACACACATTTTGAGGGTAAAAATCAGTTATTTAAGTAGAAGTCCCAAGGTCTAGTTCTATAATTGCGACCTGAGAGAATTTACCAAACAGAGATTTAGCTTATGGCTAGCTAACCTTTTAGGTTGCACCGTTTCAGCAAGAAAAGAGGTGTTGTGTTTACCACACCAAGGCTAAAAAGGGGACAGTGGCTCCTCAGAGGGAGTCACGGCACTTTCGGTTAGCTAGCAAGCTGGCGTCTTTGGAGTTTTCCTGCGGCCGTTGCCTTGGTGGCGAGAGGAATGGTTTAATGATATTTTGCCATTCTTGAAGTTCTTCTGCAAGTCGGTTGCAGCTATAGGTTTGGAATTTCAGCAGAGTTAGGACGAGCTGTTTTTGGTGAGTTTTTGGAAGAAGTCAGCGTGCAGATTTCACGCAACCCAAAATCATTGATCAGCTGTACAACTCAGTTGAGGATTTGAGATTTCTTTTGCAACATGTCTCTTCACTGATATCCTACACTTGTCTTTTTCACTGTGACCACAGCTGATGACTTTGAATGAGGAAAACGAGGCAACATCACACAGATCAGTTGGAAACATCATCAAATCTTTCTTAGACAGTGGACCAAATAAAGGGCAGCACTTCGTCCTGAGCTTTCCAAGCAACCTGGATGTCAAAATGAAAGCTACTGTACTGGGAGCATGCATACTCATTGTAAATATAGTTGAAAAGTACATTCTTAACGCTTTTTGTTAGACTTTAGCATTTATAATTATAACTTTATTAATGTTTTATTATTATTATTAGTAGCAGTAATATGAGTAGTAGGAGTAATATTTTTATGTAATACAATATTATTTATTTATTTCCAGTTTCCAAATATAACGACAGGAAATCAAGGATACCGCTCTGGCTCACCTGCTTATCTATGGCATGCACTTGCTGGAAAATTTACTAGGCAGGTCTTTGCCCCATCCAACAATTTCAGCAAACATCTCAATGTGAATTAAGAAATAAAATTTGCATATGTAAAGAATGACATCTTGGCCATGCACCTATGCTATTGTAACTGAAGTCCTCCCGGTCGTGACTAAAGCATATTCAGAGATAATAGGTTTGTTTGATTGGCTGCCGTCTGAAAAAGCAATTAATTCTGGTTAGAACATTTGTCCGACTTTGAGCTGCAGCTGCCTTACGATCATATCTCGAAGCCAAAAAAGCAAAAAAACCTCACACTATTTATGAAAAATGGCCCCCAATCGAGCATGGTTTATCCCAAGGTTTTTCTCATTTTCACACAGATGAAGCTTTGGTTCCTTGCGCTGTTGCCTCTGGCTTGCTCAGTTGGGGACATTTGATTTCTAAGTGTCGCCGATTTGTTAAAAAAATTTTAACAAAAGTTTTTATGAAACATAAATGACTACTTAACAGAGAATACAATTTGTTCTGAAACAACTGAAATTTGTTCACAATTTGCTTACCGTAAAGTTGTTACTTTGAGGAGTATGGATAACCTAACAGCTGACTTCCATAATGTTTTTCTCCACACTATGGGATTTCAATGGCTCCTGTCAACTGTTTGGTTAGCCACTGTAATGCAGAGTCAGAGATGTTTGGCTCCATGTGCTAGCTCTTTATTTAGAGTGGTCGAACAGGCAATAGGTCAACAGTAGCGTCAGGGGCAGCAAAGACAAGGGCAGAATCTATAAACAGGCAGAGATCGAGACAGGCAGCAAGTATCAAAGTCATTAAGTCCAGGTGTCATTGGGCAGGCAGCATTCAAACACAGAATCGAGAAACAGTCGAAGGTAGTCTCAGGGAAATCAATAGGAAGAAATTAACTCTTAGAATTACCAGCAGAGCAAGGATAAGACTTTGCACTAAGCATGAGTCAGGGCACAGTTTAAATAGCCGGCGTGATGGGAAGCACCTGGGCGGCAATCGGTCCAAGGTGTGGAGCATGATGGAAAATGTAGTTCCTTGCGGGTAGTATCTGGGAGAAGGTTCCCTCCGGTGGCCGTTGGTTCATGATACCCACATTCCTCAAAGTATCTAATGTGTTCGGCAAACAAAAAGGAATTCATGCGGGTTTGGAACAACTTTTCAGTAAGCAAGTAATGAATACATTTTTAAATCCTGCCTTAATAGTTCACATAGTATTTTTATACAAGGTTATATATTCAGTTAAGAGAAAGACTGCATTTGTTTTGCTCCAAACAAGTGGCTTTTGCAAAGATATTTTCTAGATTATAGAAAAGGATGTTACAGAATAATAATTTAATTTAATGATAATTTAATAATTAACTGAATAATGATATTTTTTGAAAACTGACATCCTACACGTTCTCCCACATCGCATCACATATCGTAAATAAAAGCCATTAAATGAGCACATAGTATTATTTTAATGAATTCCTGTTAACAGTAGGCATACATGCTTCTGTTTTTTGTGTGCTTTCAAAATTTTTTATTAACACACAGTTGCGTGAGACACATTTATATTTACATATATTTTTACAATATTGTTTCATGTACTCAGTGGTTACTGTATACATATTCAAGAGAAGAACATACACTCAGTTATTTTAATCAGTCTAAAGCTTTAAGTCAGTCATTACAAATATCTTAAAGAAAAAAGTTTTTTTTTTTTTTTACTATTTTCATTTGTCTCAGGACTCAAAAACCACTTGAGCTTGGAAGCCAAAAAGATATTTGGAACATCATGGTTTAAGGTTTGAAATATCTAAATCCCATGTTAAAACAAAAGTTAAATCATTGTTTAATCATATTGCTTTTTAACATCCTCTTTGTTTGTAACACTTGATACTTACATTTTACTCTTTTCTGGAAAAACTGTAACTACATTGTGTTTATGCAACAAAACCACACTAAGGTTTATTCGAGAAAGTAATATTTTTAGCATAATCTCGCTCCTGGTGAAAAAAAACAAAAACATAGTACTCCCATTTAGGACAATTGAGAAATGCTTTGGTGGACATGTGGCCTATATGAGGATTTCTGACACATTTATTCTGTCTCAGTGACAGAAGATGAGTATTAGACAGAAGTATTAATTAGTATTATTATCATGAAGTCTCATAACATCTCACTGTGACTGTGACTTTTTCAACAATGCAGCTCAAAGCATTATGAGTAAAATCTCTTTGTGGTCTATTCTGATTCATCAACACAGATCCAGTGATCCGAAATAAGACACAGTAAACCCAGGATAGAGGTCTGAGTGAATGTGGTCTGGACTGTGTGGATATGTGTGATTGTGTCAGAGATGCTGTAGAAGGACAGAGTTCCTGCGCTCTTATCCACATACACTCCTGTTCTATGGAACTTCAACACTTCTGTTTTTCTGATGATGATGGGCTTCACAGAGAGATGAGTCTCTTTGTTATTGTGTCTGAATGAGTAATATACAGAATTGCAGAACAAACTCAGGACTGATCGGTACCTCAAACCAACACTCATAACTTCGTCCCTTCTTTCTGATGCTTTTATATGACACTGCTATATACACTTCTCCCTCCACTCAATCTCCCAGTAACAGCGTCCATACACTCTTTCTCGACAAAACACCTGAGGATTATCAAATCTGTCTGCATGATCCGGATATAGCTGATTACAATGAGGCACCCACATCACCTTTCTGTTGTCCTCAGACAGAAGGAGATGATTGCTTGCTGTGTTTGCATCCAGTGTGAGAAAACAGGCATCTGAACACAAGAACAGAGACATTAACAACAGCAACGGTCACTACAGCTGTGTGTGTGTGTGGGGGTGCGTGAGCGTACATTTCTTCAGTCCTGCTATAATCCTGGATTCCCCTCCATGATACACACTACAAAACACAAACATTTATATTTTGTCACTTAGCAGGCGCTTTTATCGAAGCGACTTGCAGTCGAGATAAACAAAGTGATTCATCGTAAAGGAGGTAGACAAACACGAGGAAGTGCTGCCAATACCAGCCTCAGACATTGTTTGAATAAGTAAAAGGTAGAAAAGGAAGGTTTTATTTTATTTTTTATGATGTGGTCAAATACCATTGAAAGAGGTGAGTTTTCAGCTGTTTTGTTTAAAGATTGACATGGATCCAGCATTCGGATAGGGGTAGAAAGATCAATCCACCAGCCAGGGTGGGTTAAAATGTTCTGGAGAGTGGTTTTGAATCTCTCTGTAATGGTCCCACGTGGCATCGATCAATAGCTGATCTTAGACTTCTGAAGAGGAGGTAGATTCATAATTGTGAGCCAAGCCTGTGGCTGTTCTATATTCAAGCATCAGTGTCTTTAATTTGGCGGAGCTGCAACCGGGAGCCAGTGCAAGGAGACAAAGAGAGGTATAATATGAGCTCTTTTGGGTTTGTTGAAGACCAGTTGTGCTTCTGCATTCTGAATCATTGTAGAAGCTTGGTTGTGCTTGATGGAAGTCCAGCCAGAAAGAGCCTTGCAGTAGTCCAGCCTAGAAATGGCAAAGGGCCTGGACAAGAAGTTGTGCAGCATGCTGTGTTAAGAAGGACCTGAACTTTCAGATGTTGTGTTGCTAAAGTACTTGGGGGATTGCTATACAACTGCAAGGTGCTTTTAATGGTTTGCTAGGCTGTTGTCATCCGGTTGCTATAGTAATTGTTGTGTAGTTAATAACACATTCTGGGTAGTTACTAGGGTGTTATTATATGGTCTTTGCTTGGGTGGTGGCTAGGCAGTTGCTCCATTTAAAAACAGGTGATGGAGATTTACTGCTACCGCCTTTACTGACAAGATGCAGGTAGATATATTGATGAATAACGTTTTATGTAATAATGAAAAAGATCATCCATTTACTTGTTGATTGATCTAGTAAAGCCTGGAATGCATACCAGTGGTAGGCAGCATTGAGTCAAACACACTCGAACAAGCTAATCAAGGTCTTCAGGATTACTAAGGCTACAGGCAAGTGAGTTTTTTCAGAGTTGGGCTAAACTCTGCAGAATCCTCTTCATAGTGTTCTTGAAAGCAACCACGGCATGTGTTTGGAGCAACGTTGGAACTAAACTCTCATGAGTTGCTTTGACACCCCTGTCCTAGACTCATATGGATACAAATATACTGAAACAAAAGTGTCCTTCCGCTTGGCTTACTTGAGTTTGTTCAGTGAGCAGTGTGGATCCTCCAGTTTTTCTGAGATTAGCTTGACTCCTGAATCTCCTGGGTGATTGTAGCTCAGATCCAGCTCTTTCAGGTGTGAAGGGTTTGAACTCAGAGCTAAAAATATATATTTCACAGCCTTTCTCAGTCACCATACAGCCAGACAACCTACAAAAAAACATAATACAGTTTGTCTATTGTTTCTTTTGTATTGTGCAATGAAAATCACACAAAAAATATCATTTAGCATTATCAAATATTCACCCAAATCATTGGACATTATATATCCTGTATTTTAAATTTAAAAGTAAAACTTTAGATCTCTGATACAAACAGTAGTAGTATTGCTTCTGAATTTTTGTCAGCAAAGTAGTGAAAGAAAGAATATAATAGTAATATTTAAAAACAAAAAGATTCTTGATTAATTACTATATTTCTTAGTTTATTGTACAGTTACGCTTAATGATGAATGAAACATTCAGCATAAATCTACTTTACAGAAAATGTAGACATGCTGAGTATCAAAAAAACTGAGATAAAATTTTTCTTCTATCTCTATGTTTAACCTCTTTATACACTATTAAAAATTTTTTTGACTGCATGAACTATGGCAGCCTTAACTAATAATTAAACTAATAAAAAAGTGCAACACTTTTTGTTGAACAAAGAGGACAGAGCAACAAAAAACACACACACTTCAAAATAAGAGTATTTAAATCCAGACAGAGACAGGGTGGAAGAATACAGAGACAACAGGAAGGCCCTAGGGGATGCAGCTTCAACTCTCTTACCAAAAATCTGTAAGGTGGATTTAAGACAAACATCCTGTATTTGTGAATTGAATGAACACAGAGTTTTTGTTCTGGCATTGCATTCAGAGCAGAATAAACCATAAAAACCCATTTACCTTAGTGTCTCTAACTTAGAGTTTGGATTCCTTATTTCATCAGAAATAAAAGCTTCACTCCCTGAATCCTGCAGGTCATTGTTACTCAGGTCCAGCTCTCTCAGAACAGAGTTTGAAGATTGTAAAACTGATGACAAACTCCCACAAGACAGTGCGGGTGAGATTACAGATGGAAAATCTGGAATTTTGCAATTAATCTCAAAAGTGTGATATAATAAATAAATACATGTATACTGTATTTGAAACCTCAAAACCCTTGAAACTTCAAACCTCAGTATCTCCAGCTTAGAGTTTAAACTCTTTAGTCCTTCAGAAAGAAGTTTAACTCCAGAATCCTGAAGGTCATTGTTACTCAGATCCAGCTCTCTCAGGACAGATTTTGAGGACTGTAGAGCTAAAGACAAACTTTCACAGGATTGAGAAGTGAAATTACAACCACTCAGCCTGTGAAGAAAAAAAAAGAATATATATATATATATATATATATAAAAATATATAATACGATCTAGGAAAAGCCATCAGATGGTGAAATTACATTTTTTCAAGACCTTTCCAAATACTTTTCTTGTTTTTATTTTGTCCACAGCTTGACTATAATAAACATTATGACATTCTAGAAATTGGCTGAGAGCTATGATTTTTCAGAAATGGAAATTTAAGAAAAACAGGTTTAAAAAGTGAGATGAGTTTTACTTCACTTAACAGGTTTAACGAGCTGTAGCACTATATTACATCATTACACAAAGCAGACTAACATTGCCCTGAAAAAGACAGTTTTATGTTCGTTTGTACTGCGGCTTTTGCCTGTTCACTTTTCCCCTGATTGTAGTGCTCCGGGATCTCTGACAAAAAGTGCACTGAGACAGTGTTGAGACAGGTTCTTGGACTTGAAGCGCTCTCTTAGATGGCTCTGTATGGGAGAACCCCATCAGGAGATCAATTCTTGACTTCAGAGTGCAGAGTTGTAGGATTGTCGGCGATCATGACTTGTAATGAGTCCTCTATATAGCCATGGTAGAGTAATGGGTGGACAGGCATTGGGCAAGGTTGTGGTCCTTGATTTACTTATCTATGAGCTTCTAAGCTGCCTGTACTAAAAATGGCTCCCTGAGCTCCCTGCACCAGAAATGGCTCCCCAAGCTCCTTAATACAATGTGAGCTCCACCAGCTATAATGTGAATAATCCCTGCCCACTTTAAAACTGTACTAAACTGCAGTGGAAATGCAAACCAAGCCAAGCCAAGCCACTGCTGTGTTTGAACCATGCCAAGCCAGGTCGTACCATGCAGTAGAAAGCTCCAGAAAAAATACCATTTACCATTTTCTCTTTCTCTCTGTCTCTCTCTCTCACACTCAGACACACACACACACACACACAGTGTATATATATTCTTAAATATTTTTTTTACCATGCTATCATACCTAACATATGCAATTGTTTTTGTAATTGTTTGGGTGATCACTTTGCATATAGAAGGTTTTAGAGACCCAAATCATCACTGCTGCATAGTTGCATTTTTTCGGGTTGATAATGTGTTAATGGAGCAATTACTTCCATTTCTCTTGCTATAGCATTTCTGTTCTGTGTCGGTGTGTGTCTCTATAAAATCACAAACATGATCTCTGTGCGATCAAATGTGAACCATATTATCAACTCACTATCATGCATTCTGTGCAACTCATTTCTTTTCCCTCTTCATGTTTCGTCCATTTTCTCCACTGCTAAAGAATCTCTCAAGCATTTTAAAAGTGTACTCCTTAGAGTTTCAAACCTTAAGACCTCCTTTAAGGGTTAAGATTCCTTCTTAAATACTTTTTCCTTACTAAAATATTTTCTTTAGTACACCCACATTTCTGAGAATTTTCTTAAAATTTTGTCATTAGGAGCAATTCAGTAGCACTAAGATTTTTCTTGGCCCTGGTTTTCTAGGTAGGTTTTCTAGCTGTTTTTTTTTTTTTTTGGATTAGACATTGCCTGCCTTGTGCTCTTATAGAAAATGTGACTGATATAAGCATACTACAGCATGAACTGGATGTTTTTTTTTTTTTTTTTTTTTATCATGCTATAGTTATGAAATATCTATTTAACTGCCTATTTGAACATTGTGAATGTTAAACCTCAGTATGTTCAGTCGACAGTGTGAACTCTTCAGTCCATCAGAAAGCAGCTTCACTCCTGAATCCTGCAGGTGATTGCTGCTCAGGTTCAGCTCTATCAGATGAGAGTTTGATGATTGTAGAGCAGAAGACACAGTTTCACAGCATGTTTCATTAAAACCACAGCCATCAAATCTGACAAAAGAATTTTGCATTAACTAGTAATTTTCATAATCAGGTCAAATATTTCACATGTTTTGAGATATTTGTTTAGTGATGTAAACAAAACATTTTATTGAACAGCGGTTGGTGAAATTACTCACAGTGCTTTTCTGCAGCATTTCACAGTTGACAAAGTATAGCGTAATTTGAAGATGATGATGTAAACTTCTTTGGGTTAAACTCATCCAGCACCTTCTCTGATATCAACAGTATGTAGGTCAGGACTGTGCACATTGAAGATGAGAGATCTCTTTCTGGATGTTCATCTGAACTGAGGTAACTCTGTATTTCCTCATATATTGAATGATCCTTGAGTTCAAGTAAGCAGTAGAATAGGTTGACTAGAGCTTCATCTGAGATATTGTGCTTGTTTTGTTCTTGTTTAATGTATTCACTTATTTTGAGAGACTCTCTGTGGAGTCTTCGTTGTGTTGGAACAGGCCTTTAAGCAGGTGTTGACTGGATTTCAGTGAAATGCCCAGCAAAAACCGTAGGAACAGGTCCAGATGTCCTCTTATTGTTCATGTTTTTTTCAATAGCCTTCTGCAGTAACGTCTCCATTGTTATATTTTCTTCTGGCTCATCAAAGAAAAACTGAAGCTCCTGCATGTTCTTGTTCAGATAGCAGATGAACACATGCACTGCAGCAAGAAACTCTTGAACACTCAGATGCACAAAGCAGAAGACCTTTGCTCCATGAATTCCATGTTCCTTTTGAAGATCTCAGCAATCATTCCTGTGAACTCAATGTCTTTACTCGCATCAATACCACATTCTTTTAGATCATCCTTATAGAACACAATGTTTTCCTTTTTTAGCTGTTCAAATGCTAACTTGGCTAATTTCAAAATAATTTCCCTGTTTGCTTCTAAGTGTTCTATGAATTCTCTTTCTTCTTGTTCTTCATATTTCTGGTTCTTCATGTCCATCTGTATAAGCAGGAAGTGAATGTACATTTCAGTGAGTGTTGTGCTGATCTTCACTTCACTGTTCTCAGTGAGAATATCCTGAAGTACTGTGGCTGTGATCCAGCAGAACACAGGAATGTGGCACATGATGTAGAGACTACGAGACGTCTTAATGTGTGAGATGATTCTGGAGGACAGACTCTCATCTTTGATTCTCTTTCTGAAGTACTTCTCCTTCTGTTGGTCAGTGAATCCTCGCACCTCTGTAAAACAAACCCACATACCGAGGAGGAATCTGATTGGCTGCTGCTGGTCGTGATGTGACCCAGACAAGAGCTGATGGAAGCAGAGTTCCTTTGACTAGACTTGTAAAGAGCACATCTACAGATGCTTTTTCTCAGTAGTTTTCATTGATTTCCATCTAAAATTTAGAGGCAGCCGACTCTCATCAAGTCCATCAAATATAAATGCTAGCTTACATCCCTTATATAGCTTTGATTTCTCCAGGTTCTCCAGGTCAGGATAAAATTCCAGCAGAAACTCATGGAGACTGAAATCTTCATTTGTCATTAAATTAATTTCTCTGAATGGAAGCAGAAACACACAGTGAATATCCTGGTTAGATTCTCCTTCTGCCCAGTCCAGGATGAACTTGTGCACAGAGACAGTTTTTCCTATGCCAGCGACTCCTTTGGTCAGCACAGTATTTTTCTGACTGTTTTTCCTCAGTTCAGTAAATATATCATTGCATTTGATCGGTTTGTCATGTGTTTTTTTAATCTTAAAAAGCATCATCAATCTTTAGAATCTCATGTTCGTGATTGACCTCTTTCATATCTCCCTCTGTGATGAACAGATCTGTGTAAACAGCCTTGAGTTGTGCTTCATTTTCTTTGTTTCCTTCAAAAATACATTTAGCTTTATTCTTCATGTTTGTTTTGTGAGATTCAAAAAAGTTTTGCAGCTCTGTAATAAAAAGGCATATTTGAGAAATATTTTAAAACAAGCATGATCATATTTTTTACAACTGAAAACAGCACAGTCCATCCCTAACAATATCTAAATATGTTTTCTTGATCACAATCTTTGTAGTGGTTGAGATCATCATCCAGCTCATCAAACAGGATGTGAGGCTGCATTTACCACATGTTTTGATCTACTTCATTGAACCTTTGCATGTGTGATTGCAATCATGCCTTGAGGACAATGAATGAATTTGGTCACAGTGTCACATACTTAATCTATCGACTTTTATAAACAATTGTATCACATCAGGTCAGAGTTTGCCCACATATGTGACTATTGTGAACTGGATAGTTGAATAAATTGTTTTCTTCTACAGATTTGTATAAATATATAAATAAAAAAATTCTTAATCTAAGAAAACACTTAATTTTCATTTGATTTAACTTTTTTCCTGAAATGTTTCTGCCTAAAAATAATAATCAAATCAAAGTAAGAAAATTGTTTTTCAGAGCACTGATGTATGACTAGCCCTGTGCTTGAGTTATATGTTCTTGTTTACATTTAAATGCAGTAATTGTTGTTTACGGATATGTAGTGATTCACCTCCAACAGCAGCAGATTTCTTCATGTTGCCCTCAGTCTGAGCTGTGAGAGAAAAAGAGATTATTGACTGGGAAACATTTATGTCCTAAACACATCAAATGGAGCAAAGAGGAAAAGTGGTTTAACTTAAATATTTAATCACGTTACAGTCACAATAAATGTAATGTTACCTTGCTTGTAATTTTTCTCCAACTGTTCAGCCAGATAATTTTGCTTCATCTTTCTCAGCATCTCTACTGTAACCTTCACAGCTTCATCTGGTCCAAAACATTTTATCATCTTGTCTACTGTGTCAAATCTATCCGCCTTTTCCAATTCAGACCTTGATAAATGCTCACAATTTAAGCGCCAATGAAACTCTTTCAGTTCAGCTTCTACCAGCTCCTTCAGTGAATCCACGAGCAGCTCTTTAACAGACGCCATCATCCTTCACATACTTACAGCTGCAGGCCATAAAAGAAAAGACCCAAAGTACTTTCACTCTTAAGATGTTGACCTAAGTGTTCAAATCTGGATTAAGTGCACAACATTTGGATTATAAAGCTGTTAATAGAGACATAATCAAAGGTTGTTTTAAACTGGTTGTTTTAGCAAAAAAAACAAAAGAAAAACTAATGCAAACAATATCTCAATGCTGTCTGATACTGTAAGTGTAGATCAACAGTACATGACACTTTTAAATCTGTATGTTTCAGTATCTCATGAAGTGGTATTATTAACTAACCCTGATTAATCAGATGTTCCTTGTTTCTCCAGTTAACTGTGTCTTGAACAGAAGTTCTGAAACATTCAATTCTTAGGAAAGTTTTCTTCATTTTCTTCTCTCTGCAGGATGTTTTTGTGGGTTTTCTTTTCTGCAGTCCCTCCTACTTCCTCACTCTTTTGACGCTCCTCCCCCTTCCGTGTTCTCTTTCTTTGTTCTTCTGTAAGTGCATGAGCATATATGTATATCTTCACATGAGTTCAAATGATGAAGGTGGGGATCTGAAATGCTCTCAGGTTATTGAGTTTAGAGTTTAGAGTTTAAACTGTATAGATCAGATTAGAAATAGTATTCTCACCCAAGTGTATGACTAATATGTCTGACACTTCCTGCACAGGCTTCTGTTTCAATGTTTCTTGGCTTGGCTCTAACACACAGATGTAGCGTATATTTGTCATTGTAAAAAATGATTTTAGCAAATGGCTGCAATATAACAAAGAGTGAAAAATTTAAGGGGTCTGAATACTTTCCATACCACTGTATATAGGACCCTGTGACCAACGACATTTGAAGAACCAGTTTATAATTTTTGTGAAGTTTAGGCTCACACTTGTTGTTTTTGTGCGTCAGTGTCATTCATCTATAATTTTCTCTGATTTTAGGCATTACTCATGGGGTTAGGTTTAGGTGGAAGATATATTGTGAAAATTAAATTTTGAATTAAAATATTGTGAACACATGGCATCATGGACATACACTTGAAAGACATGCCATTAAAAAAATAAATGTTAATACAAAATGATCTTGCAAAACATTACAAAACAATAGAGTTCGCAGACAGTAAATTAAATATTTTGTTAGTTAATGAAGCATTAAGTGAAAAAATGTTAAAGAAATTTCATTTGACCTAGCATGAACAAACAATGTGTGTTTACGCTACCTCAAACAACCCCAGAATTTTGAGCCAACACAATTAGCCCAAGAATGTGTTTACAGCAATAGCCCAGCACTTTTTTTAGAATGTATAATTTTCAGCTTCAACAGTACTGTATCATGTGATTTATAGTGATGCTACATGGTTGTATTCACTTTTGCTGTATACTGAATGTTTGAATTTTGTGTGTTGTTGCTGTTACTAACTATACCACTATACTAAGTGTACTAACTATACCAATTTAGCATCAAAAGTACACTAAATACACTTTTAATACATTTTATTACGACTAAAATACACTTAGTATAAAACAGTTTATCCAAAATAGCACACTTTAAGTTATGTTAACTAATCATTAACACGCTTAAAAGTATACTGACATTTTGTCTTGCTGTATGGAGATTTACATAAAAATGAGGAACAAATGGTGTCTTTATTGTGTCTTGCTGCTTTTGTCTCATTACTTTAACTGATGGTCATGGTTCATGCTAATCAGTCTCTGTGTTGAGTGTGAAGACCTTCTCAATCTCTGTTATAATGAGTGTTATAGTTATGCTGATTAGAGTTGGTGAAAATATGGGTAAATTCCTGTAACTGCTTACATTATTTGCATACTTAATCTTTTGATAATGGCCTCCTGAAATCTGTATAAAACTAGAGTGATTCAGTGTTTTAGTCAGTCTTGAAGACCGAAGTGTCTCAATCTCTGAACTTCACTGCTGAGATAACTACAGCTGTAAAGGGATATTGCAGGTATTTTGTCTTAACCTTATATTTAAAAACATCATTAATGAGATGAGGAGTAACATCAATGCACATGAAGATCAAAGAAGCCTTCAGAGTCAAGCATGAAACTAAGGTACAAGCAAAAATGGTGTTTATAAAAAGGAGAAGCGAAGAGCGTAAAGATTGAAGAAGCACTGAGAGTCAAACATGAAGAAACCGAGGAACAAACAAAACTGGCGTTTACAAAAAAGGAGAGAGAAGACGTAAAGATAGAAGAAACATTGAGAGTCAAGCGTGAAGAAACTGAGAACAGACAAGAATGGTGTTTATTAAAATGGAGAGTGAAGATGTGAAGGTTGAAGAAACATTGAGAATCAAGCGTGAAGATTCTGAGGAACAAACAGGTGGGTTTTTCTTCTAAAAGCTGGACTCACTTACTTGATCCTTATTAAACATTTATTAAACATTTTTGAAGAATGTCTTATCAGTCTTGTAATTGAAATGGTTTTATCTGACATGGAGCGAGAACTTCATGTGGACAGATATGTTGAAATTACATGTCACATTACCTATAAAATGAGAAATGAAACATACAAAACTCATCATTAAGACATACATATCATCTAATGATGGGAAGAGGTTTTGAGCTTAGTGTGTTAATCTCAAATTCTTGAGGGCTTTAGTTCCAACCCCATTCAAACCTGATCCAGCTAATCCAGCTAATCTTCTGACTCTTCAAATCTGCAGAGCTGTGGGTTTTAGACTTAGTCTACTTAGGATCTATGCATGTTGGTTTTGATTTTTGTTTTTGTGCTATTAAAATGGCGTTAATTAGGTTTTATCTTTTTTTTGCATTAGACCTGACGACACTGAAAGAGGAAAGTCAAGAATTCAATAAAGAAGAAGATGACATTCATTCTGAAAAGACCACGAAAAAGAGATCAAAGACAGCAAACAGAAGATATTTCACCTGCCATCAGTGTGGAAAGAGTTTCAACAAAAAAAAGAAAGCTTGAAGTCCACACAGAATTCACACCGGAGAGAAGCCTTTCACCTGCCAACAGTGTGGGAAAGAGTTTCATTCAAAAAAGTAAATCTTAAATACCACACAGAGTTCACACTGGAGAGAAACCCTTCACCTGCCAACAGTGTGGAAAGAGTTTTACTAAACCAGGAAACCTTAAAGACCACATGAGAATTCATTCTGGAGAGAAGCCTTACGCATGTAACTGTGTGGAAAGAGTTTTATTCAAAAACGCATCTTAAAAACCACATGAGAATTCACACCGGAGAAGCCTTTCAAGTGCCCTCAATGCGGAAAAAGTTTTGCACATAAACAACACCTCGATGCCCACATAAGGATTCACACCGGAGAAAACCTTTCACCTGCCAACAGTGTGGAAAGAGTTTCACTGAAAAGAAACCTTAAGAAACACATGAAGATTCACACGTAAGAGAAGGTGAAGAGTTTCAGACGTAAAGTAGATCTTTAACATGTAAAATCACACCAGAGTGATTACTGTTAGGTGTGTCATGTGATTAACTGCTAAGTTCAAATATGCTTTCATGCTTTGTCTGGTGGACGATGGACACATGCTTGAATAAAATCGAAGGAAGCATGAAAATGTGCTTGAAAATTTAGAAACTGTATGTTGTGTTAACTTAAAACATTTCTTTGAAAGAGCTAAACTGCGTATTGTCAAAGTAAAAACAGAATTGTCATTAATTATTGAAATTAAGTACAATTACATAAGCATTCAATGTGATGAGATCTAGAAAACCCAACACAAGGTGAAAACATTTTTTTAAATGCATATAATTTTGTACAAATTCTGTGTCAAACTAACAATAAACATTAAAGCCACCTTAAAACTTTTACTAGCTTTCTATTATGTTTTTTTTCATACATTTCAACCTCATGTGTCATGAAGTGCTCTAAAAATTCCTGGTATATGGTTGCGTTGACTTTGGACCTCACAGCACAGTGGACCAATAGCAGCAGATGACAGCAGACCCCAAACCCCAACTGACTTTGGACCTCAAGCAATGTTTATTCTGTGCCTCTCTCTCTTCCTCCTGAATCTGGTACCCTGATTCCCAGGAAATGCAAAATTTACTTCCATCGGATAACAACTTTGGACCACCCAGCAGTCCAAAGTTATGTTCTCTAAAAGCACTCCAGTCCTTTTGTCTTTAGCCCAGATTAGACGCATCTGATGCTGTCTTTTGTTTGTCTTTTGGAGTGTCTTGACATAAGGAATGGACAGCTGAAATCCATGTCTTGCATACTTCTGTGTGTAGTGGTACCTGAAGCACTGACTCCAGCTGCAGTCCACTCTTTGTGAATCTCTCCCACGTTTTTGAATGAGTTTTGTTTCACAATCCTCTCCAGGGTGTGGTTATCACTATTGCTTGTACACTTTTTTTCAATCTTTTCTCTCTATTAATGTGCTTGGACACAGAGCTCTGTGAACAGCCAGCCTCTTTTGCAATGACCTTTTGTGTCTTGCCCTCCTTATGAAGGTTGTCAATGGTCGTCTTTTGGACAACTGTCAAGTCAGCAGTTTTCTCCATGATTGTGTAGCCTATAGAACTAGACTGAGAGACCATTTAAAGTCCTTTGCAGGTGTTTAGAGTGTGGCACCAGGTGACTTCAATATTAAACCATATCTCAATATCAAAATGTTCTGAGATACTGAATTTTCATTAGTTGTCAGGTATAATCATCAAAATTAATATAAAATTTGAAATATAAAAAGTCTGTGTGTGATGAATAAATATATATACTGTGTGACAAAGTCACATTAGCTGCCACCGCTGAGGAAGCAGCACTAAATTACACTCACATACACACCTGCACACACTCAGGTTTACCTCATCCACTCTTTGCATCCTCCCCTCTTTTGCCACTATCAGTGTAGCGGGTGCACACGCGATAATGATAGCACACGGACATTTCCCCAATTTCCGCACTTCTCCGTTATTTATATTAATCATTACATACATTTTAAATAGTGCTTGTCTTGTTTTGTCCCTGTGATGTTTGTCTGTGTGGGCGTAGTCAGTCTTCCGGGGAAATCTAAGCGCTGGCCAAGCCGAGTGCTACTGCGATGCCTCGAGATATTTAAACACCTGTGTATATTGTGGATATCTGTTTGATACTTATAGTGGTTTCTGGTTTATTTTCCCTTTTATTTGTTTCTTTGGTACTTTGGGTTTGTTCTTTGTTGGTTTTGGTGTGCACCTGTATATATAAATCCTTCACTGTGGACAATCATTTTGCACTGTGATTAAACTGCACTTTGCACTGAAGTGCTGTTGCAGTGAGCCATCATTTTTACATCTTTTTTACTGAACTTGCATCCAGTCCCGAACTGGTGGGCTCTACTGCATCACATACTGTAAATACTATACTTTTCATCTTGAATAGTGTAGTGATTTGATTTGAATAGTATCATGATTTGTGATGCTACATGGATGTACTCAATATTGAGCAATATTGACATGACATACTTCCACACTGCTAATCATGATATTCATTCTATTAGGTAGTATGGGTTTAATACAGATTTTTTCCCATCTGATGTAGTAAAAGAATGTTTTTGAACATGCTACACAAGTACATATGAAGTATAACAAGGAGCAATTCTTTGCAGAATTACAGCATTTTTTTGTAAATGTATAATTTAAAATAGTTTTATTGTTTGAGAAAGTCTCAATAGGGCGATCTCAATAGTTTTTAAAGGGGTAGGACACCTGCGCTAATAAAGTTTGAACCACACGACCCGTAAACAGCATCTGTTCTACTTGATGGTCCATAAAAGTATTACTGGTAAACAAAGTTCTTTAGATGCCTTCACTGAATCCATGTCTGGTCAGTTCCTTCTGTCACACAAACAATTTGCATGTTCTTGTTTCTCTGATCTTGCTTAATGACAACATGGCATTTGTATGTTTTTATTTTAATGAATGATAATTTAAAATGACTTTATTTTAATTTATTTTGAATAATCTACCCAGTTCCAGTTATAACTGTAAAACACTTTGTCTAGTCTAAAAATGTCCCAAGATGTTATAATTTACAGTTCATCTTTTTAAACTGCTTGAAACTATTTGAAACGTCAACAAGCAATTGTAGTGCCCCTGCGTGAAAACTCTGCGTGTTTTCTTCAGAGGAAATGGATATGAGTCATCAACATGCAGTGACGTCAACAAACCAAAACGAAAGAAAAGCTGGTCCGTTGGGTGAGTTTATCATCTTCCAATAATATATTTCAAAGTTTACTTACACTATGCTCACGAAAAGATTTTATAAATTTATCGCTGCAGCTTTAATATTCTGCTTTTGTGACTCTCAGAACAGCCTTTAATACCAAAGAGGATACCAAGTGATCATAGGGTACATCCAAATGTACATCTTAGAAAAAGTGCTTTACACTACTTCAAAAGTGTATGATTTGTGAAAATATTATTTTAAACACTGTTGGGTGCTTCTAAGCTAGAAGGACAGATCCAATTAAGGCTTTATATTTTGAGTGCCATCTAAAATGTAATGGATGTCCACTGGGCTGAGCATAGTGGTTAACTAATCCTGACAGGTTTAACTACTTGTCATTTTGCTTAGGTTGTCAAAACCAAAGTTCACTACAATGTGCTGTACCAGGTGCATTTTTAAGCTTCCTGGCTGCTCATGTCACCTCGCTCTTTACATTCAGCTCTCCATTACACATGTGCTTCATTTCAGAAGTGTTCTTGATGCTATCTAAGTTACCTTTTGGGACCTGGTTTGTAGCAAGTAAAGATGGTAATGATGTTTTTGGAGTCGTTTTATCCTCCTCTGCTGAGATCTTGAGAGATTTAATGTATTATTTTATTTGCATGCTGCAGTTGTAGTTGTTTTGTTTTGTTCTTATTCTTTCAGTGATTCTGCTTGCTAACAGGAGCTGGCTAACTTAATCACAGTGTCTGAATTCATCATGTTGACATGTGTTATGCGTCGTCACGTTAGCAAAAAAAGTAAAGAAAAAAACCTTAATGTGATCTGTAATGATTAAACAACCTGACTCTCCTGTGGCCTCATGGGATAGGAAAATGTCCACCTTATGTGTACTGCAAAAACCGTTGGATGCAGTAGTATGGATTGAGACTGCATACTGTTTTTGCATACTATATAGTATAAAAGTATCGGATGCAGCGTTGTTCTCAGCGTTGGACTACAGCAATAAAGTAAACTAGTAAAACAGATGTTTATCAGAATTTAAACTGGTCTAAATAATTACTACAATAAAGACCAGTAAATTAATGTCAGAATGTTGTCATTTTATATTTTTGAAAGAGAACAGTTCATTTGAATGTGACTTTGTCCAAATGCAGAACTGAATTCTTTATGGAGACGCAGCACAAGAGCACCGCCTCTAAAAGAGTCACAGTGAAGAGGAAGAAGAGGTGAATGCAGAAGTTGCAGAATCTACAGGACCCTGCTGTGTTCCGATGAAGAGCAATGAATACATGCCACAGTCACCCCTAAGTTCAGTAATGGAACAGCGACATTTAACCCCAGGTGAGATAATAAACAGCAAGAAACAAGTACCAGGTACGCCTCCGCCTAGAGCAGGTTATACTCAATTTCAGGTTGCTGAGATGGAGGCCATGGAGAAATATTTCTAATTCTCTAGCAGCTGGGATCATTCGGCCCTCTTCTTCTCCAAGGGGTGGGGCAGAATTTTCATTGTTCTGAAGAAGGATGGCTTTGAAGTTGATGTCTTCAGCATTCTAGGTTGATTAGTTCATATATG
Source organism: Puntigrus tetrazona (assembly GCF_018831695.1). Taxonomy (NCBI): domain Eukaryota; kingdom Metazoa; phylum Chordata; class Actinopteri; order Cypriniformes; family Cyprinidae; genus Puntigrus; species Puntigrus tetrazona. The sequence goes on along the minus strand of NC_056702.1, from coordinate 20,430,308 downwards.
TTTACCTGTGTTAGAAACTTTTTTAGCTTCTTTTTAAGAAGAGACCAGGAGATTCTTGGTAAAGCAGGAGTTCATTTTTATTTCGTTGCTGTAGTCATCTGCAAGAAGTCTTCAAGAAATCTTTAAAGAAAATCGTCAAGCAATCTCCAAGAAAATCTTCAAAGAAATCTCCAAGAAACAAATCTAACTGAAACATGTTAGGTTGAAGTATATATGTTTCAAAGGGGAGGGGTACACAGAGGTGGAGACCAGTAAAACAAAAGTATGCAAATGCAATCAGAAACTTAGCCCAGAACAGGAACTTTCCGATCCTTGATCTATTTTAGCATCCAGGTGTCATTCAAATGCATAGGTGAAACAAAAGGCACAGTTGTACCTTAGGATTAGCATTCACACTTGATTTAGGACACCTACCAGATGTTCAAGAACTGAAAGACAAAAGATAACTGTCTCGGGGCTTGGGCTTCCTGCTCTTAGAATGTAAATCACAATACACATTCAGCATATACTGTTATATTGAGTCTGTGTTTAACCTTTTATAAATTTGTAATACAGCACCTGGATGACATTTTCTTAGTCTTTTCCAGCAACATGTGCAGCACATCAAGCGAATGCTCCAAAAGCTGCTGGAGAATTGGGTTTTTGTTAAGGCAGAGAAGTGCACGTTTCACACACAATCTGTTTTTAGGTTACATCATTACGGCTGGGGGAGTATGCATGGACCCTGAGAAGGTTAAGGCTGTGTATTGGCCAACCCCCGATTCCTTTAAGGCCCCGAAGAGGTTTCTGGGGTTCGGACATTTTTACAGATGTTTCATGCGTCATTTCAGCCAACTAGGCAGTCTGACAACCTTGACCTCCACCAAGATGGCGTTCAGGTCGTCCATAGTACAACTGAAGCTGCATTTGCCAAACTGAAATGCTGCTTTGTTTCTGCTCCCATTCTTACAGTGAAGAGGAGAGTGTGTGCTATTCCTATAGAAATTTAACTATTTTGAGGAAATCAAACCTTTTTTGAGTTGTTTTGATTAAACTGATTGAACATTCATAGAATACACCTTCTCGACTAATCGTCCAGCATCTAGTACAATTCAGTGTTTTCTCCTGTGTCTGTCCACCTGTTTTAGTTCTCCCAGATTGTTTCCCCATGTTTAAAGCCCATTTTTAAAGCCCATTCTGTTTAGTCATTTTTGTCCATCCTTGAAGTATTTACATTGTTTTGGTTATCCTGTGTTTCCTATGTTGGAATTTGGCCTTTGTCTCTTTCATGCGACACATAATGTTACAAGGGGCCTTCTTGCTGTCTTGGAGGTGTCTGGCCAAGCACCAATTTGAATACCACACCTGCACTGACTGTAGTTACAACAGTGATCAGTGGCAATAATCACATGAATTATGTTTTTTTCTTCATTACCTTTTAGAGTAAAAAGAAAAAGAGCAGCACAACCAGAACCCAGCTGCTTTTCTATAAAGAGTGACACATCCATGCCAGAACCCCTTAGTTTTGGAGATGGAGCAGTGACCTTTGAGACCAGGTGAGAAAGTAACCATTGATTGAGAAAAGAGACAGAATGGCATCTAAAAAATATCAGTGATAAAAATCCATTGTCTGAAATATTTACCTAACTTTCTGTATCATTAGAAGAAAAAGAGCAGCACAACCAGAACTCCAGCTGCTTTTCTATAAAGAGTAACACACATCCATGCCAGAACCCTTAGTTTTGGAGATGGAGCAGTGACCTTTAAGCTCAGGTAAGACAGTAACCATTGCTGGAGACAAATGTCAGAATTACAGTTTAAACTAGTAGTTCTCAATATTTAACTTATTGTTAGTCTGGTTTCCCATGTTCAGATTCTTGCCTGTGTATTTCAGATTATTCGGATTTATTTACTGTATATTGCTTCTGCCACACAGATCTAAAATAAACATGCTGTTTCTATCCAAGCTGTTAACTTTCACAGACACAACCAGCTGTTTTGGAACCTTAACCGAGGTTTTGTAAAACCTTATGTGTGTGAAAGAGAACTTAGTTTAGTTTTTCTGCTTTCTGTCCTTGTGCTTTCAGATGTGCGCACTCAGAAAACGTATATCAGAAGTTTGAACTAATATGGTTTAGAATGCAATGCAGGTTCAAGCCGTAATGGCATTGAGCAAAAATAGCAAAATCCACTTTTGCTATATTAATGGCAGGAAAAACGGTGAATGCACCCAGGCAAGTCTCAAGTCCCATTCCCTTTAAGATCGGGCGCTATTTACATGGTGGAATTTGTTGGCAAAAAGCTCAACGCTACTTATGTGAAGAAAAAATCGATCTGCTCATTCCCGAAGTAAAAGTGTGCGAGTGGAATCTACAAATATATATATATATATATATATATATATATATATATGTGTGTGTGTGTGTGTGTGTGTATGTATGCGGGTGTGAATTGGCATGATTTATCTATTTATTTGCCAATTTCATTCATCATTATAAGTAGTAATAGCTGAAATGTAAATAGATAGGCTAATTCTGATACACGCAATGACCATCCATCATTACATTTTTATATGTATGTAATTGTTGGACAACAATCCACATATAAATCCTACTATAACACATGTCGGCCAATCACTTTTATTTATATAGCGCTTTTTAATATTACAGATTGTATCAAGGCACTGAACAGTATCAATTAGGAGAATAGATTGATAGTAATGTGTAATGACGAGGTTAAACACTTAATTTTTTATTAAATGCAGAAATCGTCTCTGTAATAAAATCTAAAGAAATGAACTGTCCCTAACCAAACAAACCAGAGACAACAGCAGCAAGGGAACCAAAACCTCATCCGTGACAGAATGAGGGAAAGAAACTGGGCTTAGTTGGAGACCAGTTCTCCTTTGTCCAGACGACCAGCACTTCTAGTTTCTAGTTTAAATTTGAAACACAGCCATGTCTGATTGTGCCAACTTGTGTGAGTAAGTGAGTGTGTGCGTGTGCGCGTCTGCTTCCTGTGAACTGTCTACAGGGCTCATCTAGGTGTTTTGGTCTCTGATGAAGTTCATCTCTTGGTGCTGATCCACCATCTGATCCGGGTACGAATTGAGAAACAGAATAAGAAAGAAACAGATAATATTAGCATAGATGTCATTCTTTTTATAATGTAATGAGTACATTGAGTGTTATGAGGAGTGTTCCTGGTTTTGGCTTATCTAATTAATAAAGGCAATCCTTTAAAAGATAATAAAGCATAATAATGTTATGTGTGAGCTAGGTTAAAAGATGTGACTTTAAATCTAGATTTAAACTGGCAGAGTGTCTGCTTCCCGAACAGAGTTAGGGAGATTGTTCCAGAGAGATCTGGCACCATGCAGTTGATTTTGATATTATAGGTATTATCAAATGGCCAGAGTTTTGAGAACGCAGGCGGACGTGCAGGGCTATAATGTGATAACAGCTCACTCCAAGTATTGAGGAGCTAAACCATTCAGGATATAGATATAGATAATTAACAAGATTTTTAAATCCTATCCAATGTTTGATAGGGAGCCAGTGCAGTGTTAACAGAACCAAACTAATATTGTGAGCATTTGTTGTTTCACAAAATGAGGTCTTTTTAAATTGCATGACTTTATAGGCATGTTTGCTTATACAATGTAATTTAACCATTAAAAAGAAAATTCCAGAAAAATGTAAATGGAAAAAACTGATTCAGAAAAATAAATAAAATTTAATCTGTGGGATATTTTAAACTGAAACTTCACAGACAAATTCCTATATCACATATTTTAAAAAGGGTCATACTATGTCTGTTTTTAAATATTCAGCCACATTGTCCAATTCTGTAGTATTTTATTTTTTTAAGAAAACACAGTGTTCAATCATTCCTGCAAATGTGTCCACCAGAGAGCATTGTCTCCATTTATCCTGTATGTCCATTTACAGTGTCTTTGTGAATAGTTTTTCATTTCTGTTTGATGTCAAGGGCAAATTTTCTAAACACTATTTCAGATTTGAATCAAACATGATGAAATTTTCACATCAGCATTCAATGAATTAAACTTAATTTGATTGATTAAGGGCAGTTTTAACCTTAAAGTATTTTAAAACTCTGTGAAGTATCTCAGTTAGATTTGAATATGACACACTAAAAGATCTTTCAGCTCAAGTTCTCATTTATTATTGGTGTTGTTCTTGTTTTTGCTGTATGGATAGAGATGATGAGATTGGAGACCTGCACAAGGATTCTCAACAGCAATACATGATGAATTACAAAGGGTCAAGGCAAAACAAAACCAGTATGAAGAACAAGTATGAGAGCTTATTTGAGGGAATAAAACTTCAAGAGAATCAAACCCTTCTGAACAGAATCTACACACAACTTTACATTATAGAGGAGAGAGCAAAGGTGAGTGAATGAGGAACATGAGGTTTTACAGATGAAAGCAGCCAAAATACAAGACACTCCAATCTACTGCAATGACATTTTTAAACACTTAGGATGTAAACCAGGATGTAAAAAGAATGAAAATAATATAAAGACTATTTCTTACTAAAGGAATCGCTGGAATTGGAAAAACCCGTCTCTGTGCAGAAGTTCATTCTGGACTGGGCAGAGGAAAAGCCAATCAGGATGTAGACTTCATGTTTGTGCTTCCATTTAGAGAGCTGAACTTGATTAAAGATCATCAGTACAGTCTTCACAGACTTCTGCTGACTTTTATCCTGAACTTGAAGATCTGGACTCAAATATTTATGAGGAGTGTAAAGTTGTGTTCATCTTTGATGGTTTGGATGAAAGCAGAATTTCACTGATGTTTTCTGATGTTCAGAAAGTTTGTGATGTGACTCAGACTTCATCACTGGGTTTGTTGATATCAAACCTGATGAAAGGAATCTGCTTTCCTCTGCTCTCATCTGGATCACCTCCAGACCAGCGGCAGCCAATCAGATCCCCACCAAATACATCAGCTGTCTTACACAGAATTCAGGATTCAATGACCTTCAGAAGGAGGAATATTTTAGGAAAAAGAATCAGTGATGAGCATCAAGCAAACAGAATCATCTCACACATCAGAAGGGCAAGAAGCCTCCACATTATGTGTCACATCCTGTCTTCTGCTGGATCTCATCCACTGTGCTTCAAAGCTCCTGGATGAAGGTCTGAGTGAGGAAATCCCTCAAACTCTGACTGAAATGTACATTCACTTCCTGCTGATTGAGGTCAATAGGAGGAATCAAGTATGTAGAGAAGATCAGAGAATCTTGCAGTCCCAGAGAAGTGATTGTGAAACTTGCTGAACTTGCTTTTAAACAGCTGGCAAAGGGAAATGTTACATTCTACAAAGAGGACATGAGTGAGACAACATAGACATCACTGATGCATCAGTGTATTCTGGGATTTGTACTGAGATCTTTAAGGAGAATCTGTCATTCATCAAAGAAAGTCTACTGTTTCATACATTTGAGTTTCCAGGAGTTTCTAGCTGCTTTCTATAGTAGCACTGTCATCTTCTAGAGAAAATGGAGCAATTGCAGTTGTTTTTATAAATATATACAAACATTTAAGGGGAAATCCCTTTTGTGTCAGCTGCTAATATCAGCAGTTGATCAAACTCTTCAAGAGTAACGGACACCTAGATCTTTTTGCGATTCTGCTGGGTGCCTCACTGAGTCTAATCAGAGACTCTTACAGGATCTACTGCCACACACAGTGAAAAGCTCAAAGGCAATCAGAGAAAACACACAGTATATTAAAGAAAATCAAAAAGAGCGATTTTTTTCAGAATGATATCTCAGCTGACAGATCCATCAATCTATTCCTCATATCTTCTGAAATAAATGATGAGACTCTGTACAGAGAAGATTCAGGACTTTGTGAAATCAGACAAAAACTCAGAGAAGAAACTTTCTCCTGCTCACTGCTCAGCAATAGCCTCGCCATGATTCAGATGTCAGAGAAGGTGCTAGATGACTTTGATCTGAAGAAATACAACACATCGGCTGTGGGTAGATGGAGACTGATACCTGCTATGATGAACTGCAAAAAAGCTCTGTAAGTATTTATTAATGACATTAGAAAAAAAAAACTCTTGCCTTTGTCTTAAGGAAACCTAACCTTAAAGCTTTTTATTTGTTTATTTATTTATTGTCAAATGCAGTATGACAACATACTTTTTAGTATGTGCTTAATTTTTGCTAATTTCAGCCTGAAGGTCAGAAATCAGATGGCTGGGCTTCTTTAACTCTTGCTAAACATGGAAGGTGCAAATGTTTATCTGGCGAGTTCCATAACAGTTGAGGACTGTCTAGTACGCAATTAGTGTAGTGAAGAGACGGTGCTCGTAATTTTTATGTCAAGGATGAATAAAGCGGTATTGTCTTTCGTGAAAAGAGGTTTCTTTGGTTCAGCATATAGTTGGAATATTCTACCATTGTTGTGAGTCTTTCTAAGAAGGTTATCCTTTTGAGATACTACATTACATGTGTTGCATCTTGAGACAGAACAATGGAACTGGGCATAGCAGGATATTTTCAAAAAGGGTTGTTTAAAGCAGCAGTCTGTCTTAGCATTTAGATTTTAATGTATAAACAGTCCAAATCTCTAATTGTCACATAATTGAATTTCATATTAAGAAATTATTTTAACCCAAAAAGCTAACTTTATGCTCAAACTGGTTGTCTTTAAAAATACAAATCCTGGCAAACAAACACACAAAAAACTAAGTTACGTGTCAGTCTACCCGGATAAAAAGGCATTTCAAGCGTAATGGTATAAGCTGATATTTTGCATCGTGTGACCTATCTGGCCACACAGTTAATCAGGAATGCAATTTTTATTAACTAAATTAATTAATTAATTAATTGATTAATTATTTTAATTAATTAATTTTTATTAACTTGGCCCAAATAAAAAAAAAAAGTTATTACTGACTGCAGCTTTAATTACCAATGTGCAAAGGAATATTTTCCACACTTATTTTCTCTTTGGATTAAATTATTTAATATCTATTTCATTCTCTGACTATAGATCACGACAACTGTAGTCTCTCTGAACACCAGCACTGAAAAGTTTGTCCACAGCTCTACAATCATCCATTTGAGAGAACTGGACCTGAGTAACAATGACCTGCAGGATTTAGGGTAAACAGCTTTCTACTGGACTGAAAACTTCACACATTAATCAACTGACTGTACTGAGGTTTGACTTTCATATTCACTGTTACTTTGATAAAATATGTGTGATTAAATGTATCAGAAGGCAATCTGTTTGCGTATACAGAGTACTGTTTGCTGCTGTGGACAGGTTTGGTGTTTTGAGTAGGTTTAAGGAAGGTTAAGGTGTAAGGCATTGGATTGGCCAACAGTGTAAGTATAATAATAATATGTATATATATGTGTGTGTGTGTGTGTGTGTGTATCTTTAAAAATATATATAAGTACAATGTAAGCACGTATATACACAATAAGCACATTGTACCAAATCAATAATTTAAATGCAAATGTAAACTGTGTGAGATCAAATATTTGCTGCAAAAGTTTAGAAGTTTAATTATGTACTTTTATGTGTTATGGCTGGAAGATTCTTGTCTTGTTTTTTTGCTGTTTTCATCTTGATATTTGTGTGTATCGTTCAAATTGATATACAACTAACAAAAACAAAGACCTAGTAAAGAACAGCTGAATAATGTGTAGAATGAACTAAAATTAAAAGATTGGAACGGCTAGATGGGGTGTTTTTATGTGAACAGCTGTCAGTGTCAGTTAAGTGTAGGAGCACTATAAGCAAATACTTCGACCAGAGCATAAAACAGTGTATATAACATGCAAGTTCACACACCTCTTTAATATTACTACAGCTTTCATCTTTGCTAAGCCATATGTTTTTTGATATATGATTTTGTTAAATCGAGAAGTGTAATGAAAAAACTGCCAAAAATCAGTCATTATCAAGTCATTATCATTGAATATACATTCCAAACAGGTTTTTTTAATCTTTTAGTATTTTGGTTAGATTGGCAGGTTGTGAGCTGACTAGTCAGTGCTGTGAAAGTTTGTCATCAGTTCTACAATCCCATCAAAAAAGTCCCATCTGAGAAGATGGACCTGAGTAACAACGACCTGCAGGATTCAGAATTGAAGCTAATCTCTGCTGGACTGAAGAGTTGTCAATTTAACACACTGAGGTTTGTTCATTCAAACAATTATCATTCAAATATTGATTTATTTTTTGTAGTGATAATATGTAGACAATCAACATGTTGCAACTGGCTGATTAACAGAAGTGTTTTCAGTAACAAATAAAAACATGAAATGTAACGCTAAGTAAAGAACCGTATGTATACCATTGAATTCCTTTGTGTGAAAAACCTAATATTCAAAAAGACTTAATTAGGTTACATGAAAAGACTAAACAACCAAAGGACAAGACCAGGACACACCAGAAAGACTAGTTTTAAACATAAAACATACAAAAAACTAAAGAACTCTTTTTTATTATCTTCAGTAGTCAGAAATTAAACTTTAGATGAAATACAAAAACATGACAACACAAAATGAAAATTACAAAACAAAATCCATGCATGCCTTCTCAACTTTATTATAAAGTTTAATTCTGTTCCTTTTAAAAAAGCAATCTTAATGCAAATGTATATATTTTCTTGTATTTTCTTCAGATTGTGGAGGTTGTACATTGACTAGTCCCAGTGCTGTGAAAGCTTGTCTTTAGCTCTACTGATCATCAAACTCTCTATCTGATGAGAGCTGGACCCTGAGTAACAATGACCTTCCAAGTTCAGGGTGAAACTGCTTTCCACTGGACTGGAAAAGAGTCCACACTGTCGACTAGACATACTTTAAGGTTTTGCTGAAAAAATTGCACATTTAAGATCTTTTAATAAAAAAATCCACCAAAATCTGGTACTAAACTTTTGCATAAGACTGTTAAAAATTATTTTAACTTAAAATACTAAAATTATGCTCCCTTTGAACTTAGCTTTCCTTAAAATGCAAAGTTTTATTTAATCCCAGACTACATGTAATCAGAAAAAAAAGCAATTTTAAAAACTGGAATATAATTTTATATTTCCATTCACTTCATTTCTAAGTGATTATCATCAATTAAATGAGAGGATTAGTGCAATGAGTATGTAGTCATTAAAATTTTCATTGATATCAATTTTTATGAATTTTTATACATTTCAATTTTTCAACAAATTGTACTACATCAATTTATTTCAACTCTTAAAAATCTACAGTTATAGTTGGCTTTGCAAATGCAGCAGTAAAATACTACATTCTGATCTATCATCTGTAATATGTTACAAAATAGTATTTAGTCAGCACAGCAATGATAGGTATAACCACTAATAACTGATGTTATAATATGTGTAAAGCTTATCTTCAGTATATAAACCAAAACTGAATTTGTGAGTCAAGTTTTAAATGTGAAAAGTCATATACTCAAAAGGTTAAAATAACATGCCCTTAAGCCCTTTAGACACAAATATCAATTAATGAGTCCCAGATTATCATAATACAATATTCACAATTCAAAAAGCATTCCACTTAGTCTGGACAGTATGGTCAATATTTAACCACTGATTTAATAAAGAAGCTCTGGTACTTGAACACCAATCATTTCATAATTTAAAGGAGTGCATAATAATTAGAATTTTGAAAATATTTTTATGTTTACTGCTTTTCACTTAATCAAGCTATTGATCATTGTGTTTTCAATAAAAGAAGAGAATTACATATATATATATATATGTATATACATACATGTGTATATATATATATACAGACAATATATATATACATATATATATATATATATATATATATATATATATATACATACATATATATATACATATATATACATACATATATATATATATATATATATATATATATATATATATATATATATATATATATATATGCATAATACAAAACCTAAATTTGCAAAACTAATAATAGATTGTTGAATAGAAGTTAATTAAATCATGATGTATTAGTTTGTTTAGATTGCTCTCTTGTGAATCTCACTGGTCAGTGCTGTGAGATTTGTCTTCATCACTGAAATCATCAAACACCAGTCTGAGAGGGAGCTGGACCTGAAGTAGCTGTAATGATGTGCAGAGATTCAGGAATTAAGATACTCTCTCTGTAGAACTGAAGAATTCACACTGTCAACTAGACATACTAAGGTATTTAAATGAGATCCTCTGAACAAACTAAACATGTCCACTTGTCTTGCTCTTGACTTCTTGGTTTCTTATAATTGCAGAACCACAACTATAATTGCTCCAGTCTTTAACTGCAAAAAAACTAAACAAAACAAAAAACAAAAAAAAAAAGAAAAATGCTACCCATAATAAAAATTAGGATTGTTGATTTATTAATGATTAATGATTGTTGGTCACAGCTCATATTTTTTTGTTTAATATTTCTCAGGTTCAAACTTTTTGGGGAAAACAAAGAAAGAGATTTTTACTCTTTTATTTTTGATGCGATTGGGCAGACCAATAATTATCAGACAATTTGACAAGAACTCTTACAATAAAAAAATACAGTGTACATAAATTAAAACTTCATATCTGAGTTTCCAACAGCAGTAATTAGTCTTATACTCGATTATATTCCTGCCTTGGTTTTCTCATGGATGTCTTCTCAGTGTTCACTTATTTATGCCACTTAGACATTAAATATTTCACCTTAAAAAAGTAGCATTTGACAAGATATTATCGTATCTTGGGAGTTTCTTTTGTTTAGAGGGCTGTTGTAATAAATAAATATTACTTTTTACTTCCACTCCATTTTAAAAAATACATATACTACATTTTAATGGATGCTGTTGTTACTTTTGTGACTGAAACTAAAGAAAATAGCTTAACTGTAAATACAATCCTGCCCTGATTTTGTAGAAGTGAAATCTAATGACAAACTAATGTCTTCTGGATTTTACTGTGTATGTTTTCAGATTGTCTGGTTGTATGTGGTGACAGAGAGGTTGTCGTTATGTGTCTTCAGCACTGAAGTTTAAACTCATCACACACACAAGAGAGGAAGCTGGATCTGACCACAATCATCAGGAGATGCAGGTAAGATGCTCTCTGAAAAACTAGAGGATCCCAAACTGCTCACTGAACAAACTCCAGTATGTTAAAGGAAGAGTCATGCATGTGTACAATGAAGCAAGTGTATTACAACACAAACAATACCTAACTTCAGCTAAATAGTAAAAAGAATAAAATAAAATAAATAAACTCAATTAAAAAGTAAGATTCTATATTTTATCCATTCAGAAACAACTGAAGTGATTCGGATTCTAGACACACACACACAACACACACACACACATATACATATATATATATACAGACATGGACAGAATTATTTGGTACCATACAGGTCAATGAAAGAAAAAGTCACAATAGTCACAGAAATAACTGTTATCTGACAAAAGTAATAATAAATAAAAATTCTATAAATGTTAACCAACAGAAGTCAGACATTGTTTTCAACCATGCTTCAACAAGAATTATTTAAAAAAATAAACTCACAGAAACAGGCATGGACAAAATGATGGTACCCTAGAAAACACTGAAAATATTCTGACCAAAGGGACATGTGATTCAAGGTATCGTCACTAATTAGCATCACAAATTATCTACAACTATTGTAATCCAAGTAAGTGGAGCCTATATATAGCTCCAGGTAATCACTCATATGTTGTTTGGTATTATAATTGTGTACCACACTCTGAAGCATGAATAGAGGAAGCAAAGGAAAAGAGTTGTCTCAGAGATCAGAAAGAAAATTATAGACAAGCATGTTAAAAATCAAAGCTATAAAAGACCATCTCCAAGCAACTAGATGTTCCTGTGACTACAGTTGCACATATTATTCAGAAGTTTAAGATCCATGGGACTGTAGCCAACCTCCTGGACGTGGCCGCAGGAGGAAATTGATGACAAATCTAAGGGCCAGATTAATCGAATGGTAACAAAGAGCCTAG